>NC_060886.1:1904491-2011991 GCF_014805685.1 Silurus meridionalis
GGTAACAGCTTTAATTCAGTAGATGCAATAATGAACGCATGTATTACAGACTTTAGGACGTTTTGACGTGTAAGAAATATTGGAAACAATAGTAAAGAATCAAACTCTTTCATACTCTGTGCTTTATGTGACTGATATCCTTTGAGTGTTTAGACATTTAGTTATAATATAAAGTGGAATTAAAAGCTGTACACCTCTTAACTTTTAAAAACGTTTAAAAAAAACGGTCGCTGGAGGTTTTGTGGTCAGACAATTGTCAACATGGCCCACAATCAAATGAGCTCTTATCTTAATTCTCAAGACAGTCATAAAGGACTGGGGTTGTTACTCATCTGTAGGGGCTTGGCAAGATTGACAGGAAGATGATTGTAGCAGAGTACAAAAAGATATCTGGGGAAGAACCAACTTTCTTCCTGAACCCTGGTGCTACATAAAACAACAATCACAGAAAACACAGGGCTATGACTAGTAAGTGTCCTCACCACATAAAGTGCAACCTTTGAGGAGTCTTGTTGAGGAGTCTGACGGCTTGTGGAAAAAAACTGTTACACAGTCTGGATGTGAGGGCCCGATTGCTTCTGTACCTCTTTCCAGACTTTAGGAGAGTGAAGTGGGTGTGAGACCTTGATGATCTTGATCGTTAGTTGCAGTCTTCCTGAACATCTCCCAGTCAGTACATTTAAAGCAGTCCTAAAGGTCAGAGATGGCTCCAGGTTCTCACCTGCTTTCGAGCTGGTCTTGAATGCCCCACCAGAGAATGCACCCAGTTTGAAGACTCTTCCTTAGGTCTTTTGCCACTCCTCTTTGCCACTCCTACTTTTATACCAAAGACTGTAGAAAGAACATTTACTTATAATCTTATACTCCAGTGCTCATGTTAGTTCTCACTCTCCAGTGTTCTGTACTGTTGAAAGATTTATGATCACACTCTTGATGTCACCCAAATGAGGATGGGTTCCCCTTTTGAGTCTGGTTCCTCTCAAGGTTTCTTCCTCATAACATCTAAGGGAGTTTGTCCTTGCCACAGTCGCCACGGCTGATCATCAGGGATAAACACACACCATTCACCTTCACTGTTGATTTCTGTAAAGCTGCTTTGAGACAATGTCTGTTGTGAAAAGCGCTATACAAATAAACTTGACTTGACTCTTTGCATAACTCTCGAAATTTGTGAATGTTATTTGTTTTTCACTGGATGGATAGCAACAATTTCTATCCAAGTGCTGTATTTTTGCACACGACCTTCATCTTCTTTCTGTATATGGATGATCCTTCTCGTTTATACAACTGTACTGGTCGGCGCTATTGTGTTACTGTTTTTCCCGTCTCATGTTGTCTTGTGTGGTTTTTTTTGGTGTTTTTTTGAACTAAATGTTGTACATGTGCACTTTCAGTCGTCAGTTTAGAGTTGCGTGTATTTCTGTGTTCCTTGTGTTAATTTTTGTTCATGTTGTTGCTGGAGCACCTTGTTCCTGGGGAATCCTTGTTTTGTTTATATGGTTAAAATGGCAATAAAGCCAACTGGACTCGACTTAAGATTTTCAGTTTTTCTGTTTTTTAAATGAAGATTTCCTGCATTTTTACTGTGCTGTTTAGATCATGGAGCAACGAAGGAATTCAGGAATTTTATAGAATCTCATACAACAATATGTAAACTTTTAAAGGGGGTGTACATATTTTAATGTCCACTGTATATTTTATTTCTTTTCTACCTGAGAGCAAGTCATTGTTTTTATGGAAAAAATCGCACCAGCAGAACTACTTAAAAAGCTCCACATGAGAAGTATTTAATTAAACACAGTAAATCTATTATTTTGACTCATTTCTTGTTATATCAACTTTCAGATCCTCAGGATTTCTATATACTGCAGATTGTGCTTTCAGTACTGGGAGGTTTGATTCTGCTTGCAGGTCTGATAGTTATAGTTTTCAAGTGCAAAATGAGGTACAGAAGTTTCACTCAGGGTGAGAAAATACACTACAGTCAGCTTGTATTTAATTAAAAACTAATGAATGTTATTATTAATAAAAGAATTATTAATATATTTTCTTTTTTTGCAGAACCTATTTACATGAACAGTAACACGATCCACACACACAGAAGAAGCCCGAACACACTTAAAAAACAAGGTCACGCATCACAAAGGCAAATTAAAACATGAAATGAGATCATCACCTTTTTTTCACAACTTCGAACCCCAGCAGTGCAAGACCTGACCTGAAACAGAAGTGTGTGTGTGTGTGTGGTTTTGCAGAGGGTTATTTTTAAGGGTCTGTTCCGTCTTTTGCAGTTGCCAGGAAACCTGTTGCATGTATGCTGGGCAAGGAACATGCAGCTCTGATTCTGATGTGTTTTAGACTTTCATTTTCCACCTTTTCAAACGGCAAACTTAAAAACCTGCTTTTGTCTGAAACGTCCCGATTGTATGAAAAATGTGAATTGTTCAGTCTAAACTCAACATTATAAGCCCTTGAGGTATTATTCAATGTCCCTCTGCAATAACAGTTAAAGGTTTTTATAAAGAACTGTACAAGGGGTTTTCCAAACTCACTGTTTTCTTTAACAATGGAGTGTGTTCATGTCAGAAAGGGTTCCAAGTCGATCCCTTTTTGGGATGCTAGTAATTATTTGTTGAACCCTTAAAGAACTTTTGAGGAAATCATTATTAAGTGATATCTACGTATTTGTTGCACAAAATTCCGTTTAGTCAAAATTCCGTTTAGTCATTTTTTTTTTCATTACCAAAAAATTCCTAGAATGACTTTCTTGAAAGCTTGGAAACCTTTACTATATAATGAACCCCTGAAGCCTTAAAAAAAGATAAATGTATATTGAAACCCTGGTTATGTACATTTAAGTAGATAATAATGAGCAATATTTTGAGTTTGTACCTCAAACTTAGCAATGCAACAAGCACAGGATTCTTCAAGGGTTCTTCATTGGTTTATTAGATTTATTACAATTTGTATTCAATCTAATTTATTAGATTGAATACAAAGACTGTGAATTCTTTTTTCATTCAAACTCAAACATCATTGAGTTTGAAAGGTGAAAACTTTGTAGAGTTAAAGATTGTTGTCCTGGTTCTGTTCTCACACTATTAAAGCTGATGATGTCAAAGGTGTTAAAAAGTGACTAATTTGTTGTTGGATAGTTGGGTATCTACTTGCAGGTGAGAGTACCTCGAGTATTCACACTCTCATATTGTGGTTGTCTTCATGTCCGATCGTTGCTCTTTCACTTGCGTGGGTTTAGAACTGCATTAACTGATTGACACGCGTTAGACAGGTCAAGACTTGGCGATTGAAATCCAGAGCTTAATTTCAATTCATATGATAATGAATTTCTCGGAGTCTTTAAACCTCTCCATCTTTTCCATTTGAATCTGCAATGTGATGTCGAATGAACGTCTTGCTAATATATTGCTCAGAATGGTAAAGCAAATATTAATGACAATAAAAAGGATCTGCATGGAAGAGTCATTTAAAATGAAGCCTTTCCTGTAATCTGATAACAAATGGAAATCTCTAGGGTCTGTAATCTAATATACTGATACCAGCAAAACTGGAACACTCAGGCATCCATAAGTATTTGATTGATTGGATTAATTTGATTAAAGGACATTACTCATAATCGTACTCATGGTGGTTCTCACTCGCTGGTGTTTTTGTATGTTTTTAAGGTTTAGATCACACTCTTGATATCACTCAAATGAGTCTGGTTCCTCTTTTGAGTCTGGTTCCTCTTAAGTTTTCTTCCTCATAATATCTAAGGGAGATTTTCCATCCCACAATAGCTTCATCATTAAGGATAAACATGCATCATTTATAAGTTCTGAGAAGCTGCTTTCAAAGAACTGTGAAGAGCGCTATAGAAATAAACTTGAACTAAACACCCAAAGAATTTAGGAAATGTGTCAAGAAACTAATGCTGAGTGGAGCTGAACATCCCTAAAAAATTCGCATTGATCTACTTATTTATTTAAGTTACAATTATTTAATTACATTCTGGGTTTTTTTTTCCCCCTACTGCTGTTTGTGTAACCTGCTGCTGCTGAAACGCAATAATTTCCCCTCAATGTTGCGTCTCGTTGCCAGATTTTTTTATTCGTAATCATTTTCAAAGATGTCAAACAAACTTTTTTTACGTTCTCATGATGGGGTTTTGCTTGTAGAATTACAATGAATTAAATCCATTTTGGATTACTTTTGAAATACTTTCCAGATACACTGTATGTTTAACGTCGGAAAAAAAAAAAAAAATGTTCACACATTGTACACCCACACTGAATTAGACACACAGGTGGGCTTCCTCTAAACAGATAACTTGCCTCCTGTTCTCGAAAATAACAACATCCTACTTTCTTATCTCGGTGACAAAAAAAAACACCAAGTGCACCAATGCATATATATTTTTCTAGAAAATGTTTACACAACTGCAATTCACTGAGAGAACTTCATGACTCTAAGCATTTGCATGAGGGGTTTTCATTTATCATGTTTGTGTTGAAAATGTCAGCAGTCAGCGTTTGGAATTGTATTGCTTTCTGTTGTATTGCAATCTTCTAGACATTGATTCACTTGTCTGGAGACACTGCAGGTTATTTCCCAGCATTTAAACCACAGTTTATGATTCACAAACGGGGAGGAAATTAAAACAGAGTGGGTACAGACCACACACATTGCTTGGTGAAGGCGTAGGTGTTATAAAGGAAAAAAGATAACCCTTAAACATGATGTGCCCAATATAAAACAATAATATTGTTTATAAAAAAGGACGTGATGGTGGTGTTTTTTTCTATCATAAATACTTGATGCATCTGTAGCTCGTCAGTAACTCCTACTACCACCACCAGGGGGCAATGTCAATTGTCAATTCAATTGAATTTCTATTCTTGAAAATAGTGATATGTTTATCCAAGGAGATTTCCAAGAGAAAATTAAAACACTTCTTCCTCCTTTTATTTTTCTTCTTTCACTTTTTTTTTTTTTTTTTACACTTATGGTTTTTAAAAAACATAAAAACATTTCCTGGAGTTTGTCGGTTCATACTCATACATTCATACATTAGTAATGAAAATAGCATCAAATATAAAGATGCATTTGAGTTTTGCAAATGAACTACTTTAATTAGCTAGCTGTTTGTTTTGTAATTTAGCTTGATAAATTAGCTAGCTTAATTTTTTTAATTAACAAGAAAGTTAAGAAATATGAAATCACATGATAAATGACTTTGCTGGTTAAGTTTCATACACATCGTAGTTAAATTAGCAGAGATATAATACATTTGGTACAGTAGCTTGTTAACTTAGATTTATAAATAAACATTGTGGGATTTGTGATCAGCTCTTTTACTCTTCATTTATTTGTATTTATTTTTTTTACATTTTCATTAGATTATTTTTACTTTAATGGAAAGAAAAATGCACATCCCTGCCAGAGCCGGGGCAAAATTTGCTTAAAATTGCACCAAGAACAAATGTCACTGGCACAACTCATTGGGATTAGTTTATTTATTTTATTTTTTTATGTAAATGTGTCACTACTGTTTTCTTGTGTCAAAATGTTCTTTATGCATTTCTCTAAGCCTTGAGGATTATTTAAGTCTGAAGTGCAATCAATATAATGATTTATTAACTAAATCATACTGTATTTATTGACAACATTTTAAAAAATCGGTTATATATTATAATTCAATTATTTTTAGTTTTATACCTGAATATTCAAACATGCATTTAACCTCTCATACCACGAGAGGGCGCACTAACCGTCATTAATACTTTGATAATAAATAATCTACATTTTGTCATGTTACCGCCTCATTCCAAAACGAATTAAATTCATTTTTCCCCTAAAAATCCATTAAACAATAATGACAACGTTAAAAAAGTTTGTTTGAAATCTTTGAAAATTTATAAAAAAATAAATAAATCACTGTACATAAGTATTCACAGCCTTTGCCATGACACTCAAAATATATCTCAGGTGCATCCTGCTTTCACTGATCATCCTTTAGATGTTTTTCTACAATTTGATAGGAGTCCACCTGTGGTCAATTCAGTTGATTGGACATGATTTGGACACGCACACACCTGTCTATAGAAGGTCCCACAGTTCTGTGCATGTCAGAGCACAAACCAAATCATGAATTGTCTGTAGACCTCCGAGACAGGATTGTTTTGAGGCACAGATCTGGGGAAGGAAACAGAAACATTTTCTGCAGCATTGAAGATCTTAATGAGCACAGTGGCCTCCATCATCCATAAATTGAAGCAGTTTAGAACTACCAGGACTCTTCCTAGAGTGGAGCCGCCCAGCCAAACTGAGCGATCAGGTGAGAAGGGCCTTATTTAGGAAAGGTGACCAAGAACCCGATGGTCAATCCTAAAGATCTCCAGCATTTCTCTGTGGAGAGGAGAACCATCCAAAATAACAACCATCTCTCCAGCACTCGATCAATCAGTCCTCTATGGTAGAGTGGCCAGAAGGAAGTAAAAGGCACATGACAGCTCACCTGGAGTTTGCCAAAAGACACCAGAAGGACTCTCAGAGCATGAGGAACAAAGATTGAACTTTTTGGCCTGAATGCCAAGAGTCATGTCAGGAGGAAACCAGGCACCGCTCATCACCTGGCCAATACCAGCCCTACAGTGAAGCATGGTGGTGGCAGCATCATGCTGTGGGGATATTTTTCAGCAGCAGGAACTGGGAGACTGGTCAGGATCGAGGGAAAGATGAATGCAGCAAAGTACAGAGATGAAAACCTGCTCCAGAGCGCTCTGGACCTCAGACTGGTGGGACGGTTCATCTTCTAACAGGACAATGACCCTCAGCACACAGCCAAGATAACAAACGAGTGGCTACGGGACGACTCTGTGAACGTCCTAAGATAAGATAAGATAAACCTTTATTCGTCCCACAGTGGGGAAATTTCTATGTTACAGCAGCAAGACAAAGAAATAAAAATAGATGCAAATATATAAAAAAGAATATACAAAAAATAAAAACAGAGAAATAAAAACTGAGTGGCCCAGCCTGAGTCCAAACTTAAACACGACTGAACATCTCTGGAGAGATCTGAAAAATCACTGTGCTCTGAAGCTCCTCATCCAACCTGATGGAGTTTGAGAGGTTGAGAAGTACTGAGCAGAGGCTGTGAATACTGATGTACATGTGAATTGTTTGGAATGAGACTGTAACATGACAAAATGTGGCAAAAGTGAGGCGCTGTGGATACTTTCAAGATGAGCTGTGTGCAAACGAAATAAAGAAAGAAAAGAAAGAGAGTTCTTAAGTAGGTTTAACTGATGTCTTCACTTTTAGAAAATGATAAATGGGGTGTAAAAGGCAAATCAAAAATCTATTGAATAAATTCAGTTTAAATCAGTTTATTTTTAGAGCACTTTTAACAATGGACATTGTCCGAAAGGAAAGCGACGTACTGGCCTGTGTGTGTGTGTGTGTGTGTGTGTGTGTGTGTGTGTGTGTGTTTGGGGGTGTTGGTATTGAGACAAAGACGAACTGCAGCGAGTTTCTCCACTCCACTGCAGGAGTGGAAGAGCTCCACACTGAGCAGATTTCAGCCTTCGAAGGTAAAGAATTTTAAGTATTTATTCCATATAAATGCTTTATATACATATATATATATATTGCACATTTATTTTTCTTTGCTGTCGTAACACAGAAATTTCCCCACTGTGGGATGAATAAAGGTATATCTTATTTTATCTGAGATTCTGAACTTTTTTGTCTTTTATAGATTTACCACATTTCTAACATTTTATTCAACAGATTTACTTAAAAATGGTGAGTTTTATATGAATACACAGCTGGATTTAATCACAGTTAATCTTAACTTATTAATTCATTATTAATTCTGTAATATTCATGAATGTAATATGTATTTTTCACTTGAATAAAAAGTGTATAGAAACAAATGAATACAATATTTTCCTATAAATCCATAACTTGGTGCACGGTGCAAGGAAAAATATCTCTATTCAAGATTCACATATTAAACAGTTTTATACATAAACTATAATATACTCAATAATCAGAAACAGCCTTTTTTAATTAACTGTATTTATTAACAATTTTTTTTGTCTTTTAGAAAACCTTTAGGGGTTCCTTCAGATATTTCTTCCTTAAAAGTTTAACAAAATTGTAAATCTTTTATATTGGCTATAAGATTATGTGTAAACGTCCTCTTTCCCCGTTTGCTGTTATAATCACCTCCACACTTCTGGGAAGATGTTCCACTAGATTTCTGAGTGTGCTGGAGATTTGTGGAGACTCATTCAGCTACAATGGTGTTAGTAAAGTCAGGTACAGATGTACGAGGTGGTATCAAAAAGTTTTAAGGCTAGTTTTGTAACATGCCAACAGATGGCAGGACAAGGCTGCATGCACAGTCACAGGGAGCACCGACTTTCAGGTCAGTGTGGCAAAAAACATGTCCTGTGTGCATCGGGAGCTGTGCAGCTGGTGCTATTCTGACCAGGTGCGTTACCACGTCTGCGACTTCATCATGGACAGCAAGGTTTGACACAGAGACGTTTGACATGACATAGCTGAGTTTGAGTGGGACACACGCTTCAAGAGTGAAAGAACATCATTTGAACAACACTGGACGATGAGAGATAAGGAAGACCTTCAAAAAGCTCAACCCTTAAAAAAACGTCCAAACCATTCTGCAACTTCTGCATGATCTTGGAGTCAAAGGTCATCGTTGCCATCATTAGTGAGTTATACGGAACTTCCAGGCGATCATCACATATGATATGAACATGCGCCATGTTGCTGCCAAGTTCGTCCCCAGGCTGCTGACTCAGGAGCAGAAGGAACACTGTGTCAAACTCCATCAGTGTGCAGTGGACGATCCGTCCTCCATGTCAAGGATCAATACCGGTGATGAAACCTTGGTGTACGGGTACAACCCTGAGACGAAGCAACAGTCTTCATAGTGAAAGAGCACATTATCTCATAGACTGAAAAAGGCCATGCAGGTTCACAATGTTGTCTTTTTGGACATTTGCAGCATTGTGCATCAAGAATTTGTCCCCAGGGGCAAGACCGTCAAAAGCGATTGCTACTGCCAGATTTGAAGGCATCTGCAGGAGGACATTCGGCGAAAGCGGTTGGATCTGTGGCACTCGAGTCCCAAAACTTTTTGGTACAACCTTGTAGGTGAGGTGAGGAGGCCTGAGGTGCAGACATTGTTCACATTAATCCCAAAAGTGTTCAATACTGTAAGAGCTCTATAGCAGGAGATCTACCAACCAATGGAGAAAGCAGATATCCATGGAGTTTGTACACAGGGACATTGTCAGGCTGGAAAAGATCTGGGTCTCCAAGTTTAAGTGAAGTGGAAAATTTCATGATACTTCCTCCAAAACACTTGTGTCCTGATATGTGGTAAGATTTTGGAGAAGAACCACATATGGTTGGAAAAGCCAGGAATACTTGGAATACTTTTGTCCACATAGTGTATACAAAATATATCCTCAATTTTTTTTTTTTTTTTTTTTAGGCCCAAATCTATTAATTCTGAAATTGAATTTTAACCAAACACTTTTATTTCATCACAGGATCTTCAACTCTGCAGCGATGAGGACCGTGTAACATAAAGCCCATCTGATTTCAGGACTTCAGCCTCAAATATGAGTGTGTGTTTCATAATGGGTTTAAAACTCATCCCTAAAATCTTCAAACAGATCGTTTCATGACAAACATTTATAGCATCAAATATTTCATGACATTCATTGGTGCATGTGGACCACAAAGGAAGGAGAATTTGGAAGAAAAAATAGAACAAACCAAAAGAAAAAGGTGTCACTGAATGAGTTCTTCGTTCAAAAACTGCATGAAGTAGAACAAAAGCAGCATTTGAGAAGACATGAGTGAACAGGAATTTATTAAGATCAATGTTAGGATTAGGATTAGGATTACTTGTATTAAGGATCAGTGTTAGGATTCCTATTATTAATAATATTTGCATCAGGATTAGTATCATGTTAAGAATTTATTTTAGTATTGGAATTAAGATTAATATTAGGATAAGGATTCCGATTATTATTACATTAAGACTTATGTTTAGGTTTGGTGTTTGGATTAGGATTATTTGTAGTAGGATTAGTATTGAGGATTAGTATTGAGATTATAATTACTATTAATATAAGAATCAGGTTTAGTATCATTCTTTGTGGTACTCTTAGCATTTGGTTTGGGATTACAGGTAGGTTTAGTGTTAGGATTAATATTATTAGTATTTAGGATTAGTATTTAGATTCCAACGACTATTAATATTTGTATCAGGATTCGTGTTAGTCTTAGTATTTGAATTAGGATTAGTATCAGGATTAAGATTAACATTAGTATTAGCATTAGGTTTATGATTAAGAAAGAAAAGGATAGAGAAGATTTTATATGTCGCATGTATACTACACACAGTGAAATTCTTTCTTTGCGTATGCTGGCTTGACAGGAAGCTGGGGTCAGAGTGAAGAGCCAGCCATGATACAGAGTCCCGGGTGCAGAGAGGGATAAGGGGCCTTGCTCAAGGGACCAACAATGCAGCTAAGTGATAATGGGGCTTGAATTCCTGACCTTCCAATCAGTAACCTGCAGCCTTAATCACTGAGCTACACTTCTCAAGTGGATTACAATTATTATTGGCAGTAGTAGTATTAAGGTTAGTACTCTATTTGAATTAGTATCAGTATTAGGATTAGTTTAGGTTCAGTATTAATATCATTAGTAGTGTTAGGAGTAATATTAAACATTAGTATTAGGATTTAAAATGAAAAAGCTATAAATAGCATTTTGTCACTACACATTTATCTTAAGATGTTCGAGGTGACGTGGCCAAAGTGCTTGCAGATCTGCATCTCCCTGGTTCTCGTAGCAAGCATTCATGGTACGTGACTGAAAACATAATGTATGAAAGCTTGTCTGTGTTTGATATCTCACAGCACTTGGATCATTGTGCATGTGTGTGATTGCTGCTGTGTCTCACAGGCAGGGTGGTGGCCCCCCGACGGGTGGAGTCACTGGTGGATCAGCCCTTCACCCTGAGCTGCACACTAAGCAAGTCCCAATCAGAGCAGGTGAAACAGGTACGCTGGCTGGACATGAAGAACCAGACGCTCATCTCATACATACCGGATCAGACGGACAGCATTAACGGACAGCACCATGTGGAGCTGATCGACAGCGCGAATGATGTGAGCAAGGTGCTCATCAAACGTGTCAGCGCCCGGGACGAGGGCTGCTACACCTGCATCTTCGATGTTTATCCCACAGGCTCCAAGGAAGCACAGACATGTCTCACGGTCACTGGTGAGTACCCATAAACCGGGCCACTGTGGACATGCTGCTAATGACAGGAAGCTCAGTGATTAAGATGTTGGACTTCTAATCAGACGGTCATGAGCTCAAATCAGATCACCACTAAGCTGCCATGTTGGGCCCTTCAGCAAGGCCCCCTAACCATTAACTGCTCAGTGGTATAAATGAGGTAATAAGTCACTCTGGAAAAGGACATCTGCCAAATGCATTAAGTGTAAAAATAATGAGTATTAACGCATTATTTAAAATATATAGGTTCATGTTATTGCACCACTACTGATGTTATCATTTCTATGGTAACACCGCAAAATCATAGAACATAAACAGAACAAGAAGACAAGCAGAATTGTTTTTAACATTCATGGAAGGAGTCTCCAGTGACACTCAGAGGTAAAGCTTAATACACTTAATACTTAATACAAAATAGTGTATAAAGTATTTCGATTTGTTTTAGTATATTATATTGTTTATTTGATAGTATTTATAGAATATTGATGTTAATATCAATGCTAGAGATAATGTATGCAGGCAGTGCAGCTGTGGCTCCAGTGAAAGTAAACGTGTTGCATGTGTCCATTGCATTGAGTTTGTGGGTCTGTGATGCAGCGCTCTGTTCTACTGTGTTTCTCTATAATACTGATGGTTTCTATAGACGTGGCATCATAATGATTGTATTAAGAAATGGATTGACTATAGGAGAATACTGAAGGCCTCGGTATGAAATGCACGGCCTGATAATGACTGGACCTCAAGTAGTGTTTTCATATTACACTCCAGGTTTTGCAAGAACATTGCACTAGTTCAGAATTGAGATGTATTTTAGGGTAGATTTCAGAGACAGTAGGAAAATTGCAGCTTGCCGTTTAATTAAAAATGTTCTCTCCAAGGTGAATAAATCTCTCTCTCTGTGGAGCATCAAAAGTATTTCAGAATCACAATGTGTTTCAGATTTTCTGAGGTTGTGGAATGTTGGCTGTATTTTATGCCAGATATAAATTCTGTGAAGCAAACTTGAGAAGCAACGTATTTTCTCCGCAATAATGAAATCTATCTGTATCCAGTCCAGATGTTTGATCATATTTATGAGATTAGACGTTAGACGTGTGTGAGAGGTTTTACATTCACAAGACACATGGTCTGAATTGATGTTTTGGTTATGTCCAGACTGCGGTTTGAAAGGTCACTGAGAGGTTGAGTGTTGTATAATCAACAAAGATGTTTCAGTTGTTTCAATTCATGCCAGTTATCGGCTAAACTTGCATCAATCCTTATCATCACTTACCTTCAACAGTTTCAACCTTCATATCAGAAAGTTCATATCAGGTTGGCCTCCACATCTGCTCTCTGCAGACTCTGCACTGGTGTACCACAAGGTTCAGTGCTCAACCTTTTTTGTTCTAGTTCTGTTCCTGCTCTCTCAGTGATATAGATTCCATGGACAAATTGTGAAAAGTGCTATAGAAATAAACTTGACTTGACAAATGTTTATGGACACCTGAGTATAATATTGGTATGTGATTTTCTTTGAAGATACTGTTCCACATTTAGTCTCCTTTTGCTGTTATAATAAGCTCCACTTTTCTGGAAAAATTTTGGTCAGGTAAAGATCAATAGGAAGTAAGGAGGCATCAGATAAAGCCATCATTTTAATTGATGCCAAATGTGTTCAATACGTTTATATAAATTTGATGTTTATGGAATAAATTGGGTGTGGCTTATGCAAATGTTCTGCTTATGAGCATAATCTTAATGCATGTTTTCTATAAATCAGCATGGTGATGTATCAGATGATAACCTGGGACTTGGAATATGGATCTTAAAGGTAAAGTTGGGAATGTTCCACCATAGCCTTTTAACACCTGTCTGTCCGTCTGTCTGTCCGTCTGTCTGTCTGTTTTTCATCTAGCCTCAGTGAGACAGGGTGGCAATAAGACAGTGGTGAGAGGTAAGCAGGCATCTCTGTCCTGCCTCTATGGCCTGCCTGAAAAGGTGCAGCAGGTTCTATGGAAGAAAGTGGTAGAACGTGGGATGTTACACGATGTGGCGTCTTTCGCTAAACGGAGCGACCCCATGATCGAGAAAAATTATGCAGAACGGACAAGCCTCACTCGCTCTCTATCAGACTCCCAGCTCACCTTTTATCCTGTGACCGTGGAGGATGAGGGCTGTTACACCTGCCAGTTCCACACCTACCCAGAAGGCACCAAGAGCGCCACCTCCTGCCTCATCGTCTTTGGTGCGTCACTCATTAACTATTGACAACAAAAGGTAGTGGAGACAATGAGCTTCTGTGTATGAGGATAAGAACAGGAACAGGAAGTTAAGCTGTGTATCAGAAGCTGATTCCTGATTAGTCATTATTCAACTGTACATTTCAACATTCCTGTAAAATTATTAAAATCTTACGTGGAATATAAAAAACATCTGGTATTGAATTTTGTTGAGAAAAAAAAAAAACCTGTGAAATTCCCAGATACTGTATTTGGGACTGGTACTGTTTATATATCAGCTCCTATCCACCATTAAACAGCTCAAAGCTCATAAAAAAAAGAGATAAAAAAAAAAAAAATTATAAATAAATAAAAAAGCAATAAAAAAATTTGTAATAACAAAAAAAATTTAATAAAGTAAGGAAAGAAAATGAAAAGAAGATTCAAAAGTTAATGCAAAAGACATTTTTTTATAATTATTATAATTAGCAAAAAGAAGAAGCAGAAAACACAAAAAATATCAAGGATAAAAAAACTATAATAATGACTTTCCTTGAAGGAGGAAGTGATTTATTTAGAATAAATAAATAAATAAATAAATAAATAAATAAATAAATAAATAAATAAATAAAAGGCATAATTTGTCTTTTAAAAAAAAAGGAAGGGGAGGGGCAATAAAAAGAGAACTGTAACTGAAAATATACATACAAAAAATATATTATTTATGGAAAAAGCATATAATAGAGGAAAAATAGGAACAATATGAAATAAGATCAAATGAAAAAGCAAAAAAGAGAGAAATATTTATTTATTTATTTTAATGATTGTTAAAATAAGTGTCAAAATATAAAACATTTTATAATGCTAAAAATTAATAATAATAATAATAATAATAATAATAATAATAATAATAAGCCTTGAATCATGAAAAAGATAATACAAATTTGTTATAAATGTATAATAGTAATAAACCATAATAGATTTATATTGTATAGAAATATGTATATTTTTACTTTATAAAAAAATTTACATATATTTATTTATTTTTTATAATAAATATAAAAATTCAAAAGCATAAAGAAATATTATGAAGCTTTGTTTCCCACACAAAGTTGTTTGTCATGTTGTACAGACGCTCTCATTCTCTGAATAATTAATTATTATAATGTGCTCTACCATGAATGAAGTGTAGAATAATGCGAATCAGTGACCTTTCAGATTTAGAGCTTTAATGGGAAATGAGATGAAGAGAAACTCAAATCCAGCCCAGTTTGCAGCTGGAGAGTGTGGTGTGAGATGAGGAAAGTTAACAAAAAGTGGAGAATAAAGAAGAGAGAAGGATAAATGAGATCATTGTAAACATGAGGAATTGTACAGGAGGCTGAGAATGAAATGCACGATTGTGTTCCACACTGCCTCGTTCTGTGCTCTCCCTCCTCCCTCACACTCCCTCACACTCCTTCTAGCTTTCTCTTTCCTTCTATTCATTCGGTTGTTTTAGTCCAACACTCACGCCCTTGTGCGTCAAGAAATCTCGACTCAATTTCAGATCTGTCGCTCATACTCTGTCCCACTCGGTCCCGATCTCACAACCATCAACTCAAACATTCTAACTACATTGTTTTTTAGGGAAACCATCATGCAAATGGCAGACTAGAGTACATTTAGAACTTTTTCACAACAAATCTGAACATGTGATAATAAATTAATAAAGTAAAAAAGAATGATGTAATGCAATGTAAGTATATGTTTGATCCCGTTATAGAAAAACTGTATTTCTACTATAAACAAAACTAATTTTCTATAACAGCAGCTAACTGCACATACAACTTAACAACGGAATCGTTAGTTAAAGTACACTTTTTAACAGTGGAAAAAAAAATTTTTGTTTGTAAAACTTTACTCACCACATCTGTTTAGCTCGAAAAGTAAAAAAGATTTATAAATGATTTATTTATTCTTACAGTATAAAATCTGTGGCTCCTGCCATAATTACATAGTTAGTTAGTTATTGTTGCTTGTTTTAACTACTGTTTATGAAGGATGCTGTTTTGAGCCGACAAATTGTTCTACAAACGATTTTGCTACATAGCTAAAATAACAATAATAAAATAATAATAATAATAAAGCAGATCATGCAGAAAATAAAATAAACTAGAATAAATTAGAATTACATAAACCCTATTCGAAAAAAATTGGGACACTGTGTACAATGTAAAGAAAAACTGCAAAACTCATAAACCCATATTTTATACACAATAGAACATAAAAAACATATCAGGTGTGTAAACTGAGGAAATGTACCATTTTAAAGAAACAATACGGTAGTTTATTATTTTTTTATATATATGCTAAAAAAATGTCCTCTTACTTGTATCTGAAATGTTTTGTATGTAGAAAAAGCATTCTTACACTCATCTATGTGGATTATTCTTCACATCATTTGATTAAACACACAAATTTTTCAGGCTAGTGGATTCCAGACATTCCCTACTAGCGCACACAAATCCCCATAGCGCCAGACTCTCTAACACTGTTACTTGCAAAAATATAACCCCATGCTGTCCTAATATGGTGTGTTATTGCGTTCTCCTTCTGCAGTTCTGCCCAAACCTCAGGTGAGCTACAAAACCACGTCTCCGGGTGTGATCGAGGCGAACTGCACCGCCGCGGCTCGGCCCAAAGCTGAGATCGTGTGGAACGTGGAGAGGGATAACAGAACACTGGGAGCACCGACATTCACAGTCACACAGCAGGATGATGGGACGACGCTGGTCATCAGCACACTAATGTTAAAGGCAGACCTGCTAAAAGACGTCTCTGTCAAATGTCTGGTCCACCACAAAGGCCTGGAGTCGGCCATCGCTGTGTCCATGAACACCAAGCGTGAGTGTAACTTTATAACCTGTAGTAGGTAGAAAATTAGAGATTCTCATTTTATAATGAACTGAAAAAAAATGTTTGATGTAACCAAGTGTTAATCGGTTTGAAGAAAGTCAATATGTTCAGTGAAATTGATTACGAGGTCTTTAAACACATTTGTCCCAAAAATGTTTCGAATATGTGCTTATGTTTTTATTTTCAACTGAAATAGGTATCGGCATAATACCCTTTTGTGTATTGTATTTTGTATCCATTAGTATGGAAAAATTCTCCTAAAGGATTTGAGTTTGGTCAAATAAATTGACCAACGTTTTATATCCTGTCCAGTTGCAGGTTATACATTTCACACCCAGGCCTTTAGCGGTGTCCTGCCTAAATCAATCCACCTCTTAACACCATCATTATGATGTCACAGCTATACACAGAGCAGAGCGCTGCATCACACACAGGAATCTCACAAAGTGAGAATGACGTTAATGACGTTAGCAAGAAACCCAATGAACACAATTCAACACATCTCCTTTCGCTGTAGCCACAACTGCACCTCCACATACATCATCTCCAGCAGAAGCGTCGATATTCACCTCATCAAATGACCCCGGTTTTCTTTGCATTTTTTTCCTTATGCATTACGGTTTTCCTGAGGATTTGAATTGAGGGCAAACTGTGTTTTTTAATGCAAATTCTAGTGAAAAGAAACCACAAATGTCACAATGTTACATGAGCTTAACGATTGTTTCAAACTGTTTTGGCCGACCTTTCCTCCCGACGCCCAGCTTTTCTTAAAACGTCCATTTTGTAAATGTCCCTGAAAGTGTATCTGCGTCCAAATCAGTCAGTCATTGTGGAATGAAATATCTGCTATTAAAACCACACAAATATATTTGAGCTTGTGTAGTTTGATACTAACCATCCAATCAAAAGACAGGAAAATGTAAACGTCCAAGTTCAAATTAATTTTTATAGTACTTTTCACAATGGACATTGTCTTCAAAGCAGTTTTACAGAATGTAAGATTGTAAAAAAAAAATGTATATAAGTGAGTATAAGTATTTATATAAGTGTTTATCCCTGATGATGAAGCCTGGGGTGACTGTGGCAAAGAAAACCTCCCTTAGACTTTATGAGAAAGAAACCTTAAGAGGAACCAGACTCAAAAAGGAAATCCATCCTCTTTTGGGTGATATCAAGAGTGTGATTATAGTCTTTAAACAATACAGGACACTAAAAAGTGAGAACTACCATAAGGGGGTGATTACAAGTAATGTTCAGTCATTTGACATTGTGGAATCAGAAGCTAATGAGCAACTCATGAAAGAGCTCAACTTTTGAGATCATCATTGATCCAACACCAACTCCTACATGTCAGAGCTTTTAAAAGGATACTGATGTTACTGTACGCCTGCTAGATGGCCCCAATGCCACCCACTCGAAATCCAATTGGTCAAAGCAACAGGCTTTAAGCAGCATGAATTTTACACTGCAAGCACCTGCAAGTGTTAATTTCTTAATTGGATAGAAACTCCAACGTAAACAGACACTACTTCGAGCAGCAAGAGAGAAACACTACGAAATAAAGAGAATAGACTTTTGGGAATAATTAAATACATATTCATGCAGAATAATATATTAAAACGTAAGTCAGTGACTCTGGTAGAATTTACGCCAGCAGAGAAGACCTTGCAGGACCTGAGTTCTCCTGACCAATTAGATTGCAGCTCATTAACATATACAGTTATGACAATTAGCAGATGCCCTTATCCAAAACAATCTTCAAAATGTTTAAGTCTCCATGAATAAATCAATTCTGATGAGTGGAAATTCATTCCACCACCTAGGTGCTAGACCAGAAACAAACCTGGAAGCATTCCTTCCTCGTTCCCTGAGATATGGTTGGACCAGTCGAGCAGTGGTTGATGATGAAAGAAGCATGGTGCAGTTTGAGGTCAAATAAATGCTGTGTTGGGATGCACCAATGTTTTAAATCTGATACAACAACTACAGAAAGCCAGTGGAGGGAGTGTAGCAATTGGTGTGGAAGAACCTTAAGGAGCTTTGTGGCTGCATACTTGAAGAGGTTAAATTATTTTCAGAGGCAAACCAACCAGGAGTGAGAAGCAGTAGTCCAGTCATGAGATGAAGAGTCACTGAACAAGCACCTGAGTAAATAAAAATGGACAGTTGATTGTCCACGATTACCTCAAGGTTGCATGCAGTGACCAAATGTGATCTCAGTGCTCAGGGAGGTGAAGAGAAGAAAACATACATGGAGAAAGTGTGGGTTAAAATGTGAGTCTTGTTCATAAGAGAATGTGAGAATATTTCGAGTGGAATGTTGAATGGAAATCGTTTACAGATTTTCTTACTTTAGTTTTTTTTTTTCACCTGCAATGTTGACATTAATAAATATAATCTAGAAAAATAGATATAATCTGGAAACCCGAAAAAAAGGCTAGATCAGGCTCTGGTATTAACGAGGACTGTTAATAGCGTAAACATGATTACACATTTTTTTTTTTTAATGCTCAGAAACTTTCTGTCCAGATTTTTTTTCTAAGATAAAAAAAAGTATTTTGGCAAGTGTGACTATAATATAACGATCTAAACCGATCCTAAGTTTAACATGAGTTGACTAAAATTTGCTGATTGTTCTGTCCATGTGCTTTTCCTGGCTTCTGCTCTCCCACTGCAAATTTTTCTAGAGAGAAAAAGCAAAGCAGGGATAAGAAGCAGCTGGTGCCATAATGCCAAGAAAACATCCAAAAATGTTTCTCCAGCAGAGGAATGTATAGAAGCACACACACAGGTCTCAGCTAAGTAGTGTGAATTCTCATACATAAAGACAAATACGAGAGGAGACAAACATCACCATGACCACAGAGTTTATAAAGTCACTATGTAGTAATAAATCTAGAAAATAAAGTGCTTTGGGTTGAATGTTATTTTCACATAGCAGTCTTTGTTTGTTATTATTCATATTCATATACTTAAACATGAATATGTACACTTTATAAAGCAGTATTTTTAATTTGTTACAGTAAATAACAGTACATTTTTCAACTATATGGACTTTAATTATTAGTATTTTCATATTGGGAAACTTTTTCTTCACTACATTCGATTGTTTACAGCATTAACTTACAACCCCAAGACCAAAAAAGTTGGGACTCTATGTAAAATGTAAATAAAAATGCAATGCAATGATTTTTAAATCTCATAAATCCATATTCTTTTCACAATAAAACAAACAAAAAAACTTACCAAATGTTAAAACTGAGAATATATAAAATTTTAAGGAAAAAAATAAGGTCATTTTTAATTTGATGGCTGCAACATGTCTCACAAAAGTTGGGACAGGGCCACGTTTACCACTGTGTAGCATCATGTCTTCTGTCTGTATACATCTGGGAACTGAGGAGACCAGTTGCTGATGTTGTGGGAGAGGAATGTTGTCCTATAGTTGTCTGTTACAGGATTCTAGCAGCTCAACAGTTCTGGGTTTCCTTTGTTGTATTTGTCCTTTTTTGTACTTCCAGTTCTTTTACTCGAGTAGAAATGTAAAAAAAACTTTTTACTGTTACAGGAGTTATTTTTTAAACAGAGGATTAGTACCTTTCATTCAACTACAGGAACGATTGATCTCTGTCCACTACTTCTTATAACGTTGCATGGCGAGGCTAAATTCGACTGATCATCTTAACTTCAACTCAGAATTCCTTTTCACGCCTCAGGAAATGTTTTCAACCCTGAATCTATCAAGTGATTTCAAATCAAACTGGCCGAACAGAAACCTTCAAACTGATGATACTGCATGTGATCTATGGAATCACTGTTAGTCAGACAAATTCCCGCTGTAAAATGTACCACATTGAATTTTCTGTTCTGTTCTCAGAACAATACACGTCACTTTTCATGGTTAGCTAACTAACAAAAGTCGAACTTAGAGGTGGCCATTTTTTTATGGAAATTACATAATATAGAGCAACAAAAATGAAGAAATGATACACCTAATGTTAGAAATTGCCATATAAAGAGAATGACTCTGAGTACAGCTGAGAGCTGTGATTGGACAGTATGGGTTAAATTCTTTAAAAATAGATGAGTTTTGCTTGTTAGTGAACATTCTCTGAATTGATCTGATATGCATTTTACTGTAGCGCTTTGGCCTTGTGTTAGAAATGTATAAAAACCACCACCCTCCAAGGAGTGGTTTTTTTTCAGGGGCAGGCAAGGCCTTCTCTGCTGGCTTAAACTCTAGCAGAATCACTTATGTTTGAATGTTTTTGTCCCTGAATATTTCTTAATTTTCTTAATTTCTTAATTTTCTTAATTTTCTGAGGTAAACATTGATGCTTCTGCTAGGGATGATGTATGCGGGAGCTGCAGTTGTGGCTAGAGTGAAAGGAGAAGTGTTGAATTGTGTTCATTGGGTTTCTTGCTTTAGTGACGACATTCATTCACACTGTATGAGATCCTGTGTGTGATGCTGTTCTCTTTTTCTCTGTAATACTGATAGTTTAAATAGACATGATGTCATAGTGATTGTGCTAAAAGGTGGATCTAGGTCTAGGTATGAAATGCACGACCCATCACTTGAGGTCACACACTTTAGCCTTTATTACGTGAGAAGGTGTTGTGTATGAGTTTAATAAAATGAGATGAATAACTAAACTGTTTCTTTATCTCAGTTGGAACCGCTTTGACCATCCTGATCTCAGTGACTGCAGTGGCCTTCCTTCTGATCATCTGCATGTGCATCTGCCTGTGGAAGTGTGTTCTGCGTAGTAATGGTAAGTGTGCGTGTGTGTGTGTGTGTGTGTGTGTGTGTGTGTGTGTGTGTAACCCTTTGTAGCAGGGTTATATATGTGTCCTATTAATCTTTCAACACAATTAGAGTAACAGTGCCACAATAGGGTTCACACGTCCTCTCTTATTTTCCTGTACAGATGATTTCTGAATTGTTTCCTAAACCAGTAGCTCGCAGTAGGACACCTGACTTCGGGAGCTGGTCTCATGTACAATGTTGTGTGTCTGAGTGAAGTTCTGGTGTGTTCGAGCTCTCAGTGCATTTTTTTAGGCACAGTGAGGTGATCACAGATGTTTCCAAATGAGTGAGATAGATAGATAGATAGATAGATAGATAGATAGATAGATAGATAGATAGATAGATAGATAGATAGATAGACAGACAGACAGACAGACAGACAGACAGACAGACAGACAGACAGAGTTAGATTTCCCCAAGCCGACTCCTCTGTAGCTTTTAAAGGCATGCTGTTAAGTGCGTCCTCAGTAGCACTCCAAAACAGTTAAGCTTTTTCTCATGAACTGTTTATACTTTGGCGTTTTCTTTTCTTTAGAATTTGCACAAAAACACTTAATTTGCCTTTATTTCAAATCCCAGGAAACAGAAGTGAACTGTAAAAAAACGCACAAAAATGAACTAAAGTCATTTTTTGAGGTGAATATCGACGCTTCTGCTGGAGATGATGTATGTGAGGTGCAGTTGTGGCTACAGTGAAAGGAGACGTGTTAAATTGTGTTCATCGAGTTTTTTGCTTTAGTAACGACATTCTCACTGTATGAGATTCCTGTGTGTGAGGCAGTGCTTTGTTCTACTAGACTTCTCTGTAATACAGATGGTGTCTATTGTATAGACTGTGGGACGAATGAAGGTATATCTTATCTTATCTTATCTTATCTTATCTTATCTTAAGAGATGGATTGATTCAGGACGAACACCATTGAATGTCTAGGGATAAAATGCACGGCCTGATAATGGTTTCAGTTATATTGCGTTCACTTCCACACAATATGAAATGCTCTTTGGGAGTAAATTCTGGCTTGAAATGTCTCGGTGAGCTGAAACAAAAATGGTCAGGTGAATTTCTAATTAATGAAAGATGGACAAAGCTGTGGGTGAAGCCAGGTGAGATACATAAAAGCCAGATGCAAGAAAGACATTAATACCTTCAGCAAACAAGGATCAGTGTGTTTATTCTGGATCTCAGTGACCAGGGCTTTGTGGTTCAGTTAATTTTGACTTGAGTTTGTGGATCTGAGAGGACGGGGTTAAGGGGAAAACGGGTCACAGAGCACATTCTTCCTGCACCGCTCTGTGAGAACTGAGCTTTAGTGCTCTAATGTGATTGTAGTGATTCTCCACAGCTGGACTTTTTCCCCAGTGTCCTCATGTCCTTATGGCTCAGTGTCAGTCTCTCTGTCTCTCTCTGGTTTGTACTGTATGTGCGAACATTGTTTGCTTTGATTTCCATATTAAAAGGAACGGTCACTGTGGAGTACAGAAGGAGGATTTATACGGGTCTCTATGTTCAGCTGCTGTCACTTGGAGCCTCTAACTAACATTGTGTGTATATGTGTGTGTGTGTGTGTGTGTGTGAGTGAGTGAGGGAGTGTGTGAGCAGTCAAAGTTAGAAATATATCTCAAACAGAATGCTAAGACACAAAGACAAATTCATAAGTTCAATTATGAGTTATGTGTTTTTCCCTATTAGACCAAAGCACTGGTGAATTCTGGGAAAGCTCTCGCTCTGAGTTTTCTGACATCTCAGGACAGATGATTTTTGCAAATTCTCAGAAACGTAACAAGCTGTTCCTTTTTTTGTCTTATTAACTTCAATACAGCAAGAAACCCAAGGCTAAAGAGGGTGCGAGTGTTTATAGATGCTAAAGCTTAAGAGAACAGAAAGTTGTTTCCAGCAATCGAATTGTTCTAGAACATAAATTTCCTCAGGGTCATTCATCACACCACCATGTCTCTGATGATTTTCCAACAGCAGCAGGAGTTTTTATTTTCCTGGAATATTATTCTCTTAAGCAGGATATTTTCCTGAGATCGCAGCGTGAAGTAGGAAAACCAAGCTCCACCCAAGAGCTGTAAAGGGAAGTGAATGAGTTGGCTTCCTGTAGCCATTATTTCATTTTCCTTTTCACTTATTGACCTCTAAGCACCATTGTGCTTAAGTGTGTGTGTGTGTGTGTGTGTGTGTGTGTGTGTGTGTGTGTGTGTGTGTGTGTGTTTGAATATATATAAAAAAAGAAACATACAACATACAACGTGCAACAAAGTGAGGTTTATACACCTTTGACACAAATATACATGTCCATGTAAATGTAATGCATAACCACACAAACACAAACAAAAGAAATACTAAAAGTGAAAAATGTTTTCTCTTTATTTGATCTCTAACTCGATATTATTTGACCTCATTGGCATATCAAACTTCACATCTTCCATGATCTTGTCCTTGTTCTTCAGCAATCAAGAGAAACACTACGAAATGAAGAGAATAAACTGTTGGGAATGAATTAATACAATTTCATGGAACTAATATTAGAATTTAGGTGGTACATGTAGGTCAGTGCTTCTGATAGTGTTTAGGCCAGCAGAGAAGGCCTTGCTGGCCCTGAACGCCCATCACTGATATATAATCCGCACTCCATTTCATATTCCTGGCTCTAAATGTCCTCAGAGTTAAGTCACATTTGAAATGAGGCCTGTAAGTAAATAGCATACACCGGCCATCGTTTACATTTATGGCATTTGCGATTCAGAACCCAATGCATGAGCCCATACCCATACAGAAACACAGAGCTGAGGAAAAAAATAAGTTGTTCTCGCCACAGAAAGTGCATCACGCAACTGAGAGCAAACATCACAAAACGAAACAATACACGACAAATAAAATGTGAAACCCATCATCAGTAAGTAAAAATGTAGCACCACAGAACCATTACAAAGATCAGGACGACCCTCCAAAGTTGATGAAAACACAAGGAGAGAACTTAGAGAAAACCCAGAGAGGCTATCAAAAGGTTAACAGGAAACCGAAGCGTACGTCTGAACTCTGTAAGCGTTATTTAGAGAGCAAACAGACGTCTGGAGTGACATCATCTATCATGGAACGGCCTGTCCAGTTACCGCACCTAAATCCTGTTGAACTGCTCTGGGATGAACTGCATTGTAAAGAAATCTCCAACTAGTGGAAAACACTTTTACAAGCCTTATAAGAGGCACCTCAAAGTATTTCAGCTGAATGTCTGGAAAATGTCCCCTGGTGGTCTAGTGGTTAGGATGCGGCGCTCTCACCGCTTGCCCGGGTTCAATCCCCGGTCAGGGAACCAACCCCCAGCCACTCTTAGTGCCGGTCCCAAGCCCGGATAAATGGGGAGGGTTGCGTTAGGAAGGGTATCCAGCATAAAAACATGGGCCAAATCAAACATGCAAATGATCCGCTGTGGCGCCCCCTAATGGGAGAAGCCGAAAGAAAGTTTGGAGAAACGAACTGTGAACTGCAGTTCGTTTGGAGAAACGAACTGTGAACTGCTTAAGGGTGTTAAGCTGTTCTTTATGCTTAGGAAGGATTGAGACGATGAGAATAAAGTGCAACGTCTGGACATTTAAATATCTGTTTGGTCAAAATAAATATTTTTACTGTTACATTACACAGTTTACCTCACAGAAACAAAATGAACTTGCACATATCTCTCAAAAACCATAAAAACACTTTCTAGACTTTTCACAGGCTCTATGTAGATACACTATTCTCAGCATCATAGTAGAGTTTTTGTACATTCTTTGTTCAAGTGGTTGAAAGGTGATAAAAAAAAGCAGCAGTTCTTTTTTTTTACCAGACACCTTTCAAACCACAACCCCACACACAACACTCTTCAGTTATGCCACTCAATCTTTTTGAGATCTATAGGCATTTCCTGTGTACATACCACAGCGTTTCTCACATGGCCTCGGTTTCCTGTTTCTTCAACATTATCTTTAACACTTTTTATTTGAATAGGAACTAACAGGATAATATGCCCTGATCTTGCTGTGCTCTGAGAGCAGAAACTGGGCATGTGCACAGAAAACAGAATACCGAGAATAATTAATCTGTAAAAAGATCCAGGACTTTCTGTTCATTCTTACTCGTTTAGCATGAGAACATTTTTTGGAGGAGAAAAGGGAAAAAATTACGATGTGTATAACAGTAAAGAACGTGCAGGACATGTTGGGTGGCTTCCTCACTAAACAGCATTAATCTCCTGAGATAAAAAAGGAGATGACATTAATGTTGAATTTACAGGGGAAAGGAGAAACCACCTCTACATGTCTATACATTGGCACTATTTGGAAAAAAAAGGATTGGGACATGTTTACCATATGTGGTTTTTCCCAAACTGACACCACAAGGTTTAAATGTTCCCTTCTCTTGAACTTCTCTTCAAAAGATTTAACAAGTCTACTTCCTGTTACTTGCTGTTACTTCCTTTGTCAAAATATTGACCTGGATCACATGATCTTGCACAAAGTCACCCAAATGCCACATGGTGCCGGTGTTGCCAGGCTTGATGTCAAACTGGATGAAAGAAACATCATCACCTTCTTATCAACTGCTTAAAAAAATAGTGTAAATGAGGTCACGTGTGTTGTGGTGAGTTCGATTCTGGAGTTTTTTCATCATTTATTCCTCTCTAAATGTTCTGCTTGATGTTGAACTGATGCTGAACTGAATGTTGGTGATCAGTAGATACACCAAGCGCCGATCAGAACACGTGTAAAACACCTGATTGGTGACTCGCTACGTGTTTGTCCGGTACCATTTAAATTAAAAGCAACGACTGATTTCACAAAATGTATGTTACAAATCCCACTGGTTCCACGCTGGAAGAAAGAGAGACGGGCAAAGCTTCACCAAGCAGAGATTTTATTTTCCTTTCTTTTTCTTTCCCGTACTCACACCGGGGCTCACCCACAGTCTCGAGGTCAGCACGCTTTCTTTCTTTAGCGCCCACCCAAGTTTCCAGTTTTTGCCCGAGTGCACTCGCAGGCCGGCACGTCTTTCACCTGCTTAGTTACCGTTCGCGGTCTCGGCTTGGTGGCGCTCTCTCTCCTGGAGGCTGGTGCCTCGCTGCTCTTTATTGGCGTCGCCGGACTGAAACCGAGCGCACTGATTAGTCTCATCAGCTGCAGGTGTTTCTTACTGCTCATTCTGTCCGGCCCCGTCTTCCACTCGCTCACCGCTGGCACAATGTAAAAAGTGAGATATTTGACTTTGAAATGTCGTAAACTTAAAGTAAAAATCTCCCCAAATTGAAATACTTCAGTAAAGTACAGATAGGTGAAAAGCTGCTTAAGTACAGGAACGAATTACATTTACTTCATTACTGTCCACTGCCGGACTCCAGTGTCATTTGGCTGAAATAAGGTTGTGTTATGACAATTCCAAGACTTGAAAAAGCATGATGACATTTTAAACTCTTGTTCTTTGGTTTTACAGAATAAAGCAGTTCAGACTGAAATGGAGGAAGATGTCCAGCTTTAAAATCAGGACATGGAAAACGGACCCTAACCGGAGAACATGGATTGAACAGACTCAGATCTACACTCATCTGTAATAATGCTTTCTGAAACGAGGGGCCACCTGCAGGGGTGTGGTCACATGGGTACACGGAGGAGCAGGGTGGGCACTCGCTATCTTAATACCTCTCGTGTCAGTTTCATTAATTGTCTGATGTAAATATCAGTCTCGCAGTCAAAGCCAAAGTTTATGAAATCTCCATTTTCGCCACCCAGAAAATATATTTTTACAATCTTCATCATTAACTCACATTTTAATATCACTTTATGCTAAAAAATGTATCTTCCCGCATTTCATAATTTAAAACTGTAACATTTGAAATATCAGAATACGTTGTAATTTCAGGAGACGTCAAAAAAAAAAGTAAAAAAAAAAAAAGGCGTTTTGCAAATGTTTTAGTTTCTAATGAATAATTTGCATATGTTAGCTAATATCTAAAAACAGCTACAACTACTCTATTACTACCTACTAGACATTTTTGCAAGACGCAGTTCTCCCACGTGACACGACTGCCGCCGAAGGATCTGTGTTTGATTTGTGTCCAGGACCATTACAAAAGAATCCTGAAACAAGACGTGTGGGCGGAGCTAAAAATAAATTAATAAATAAATAAAGCAGGGCTCCCTGATTGGTCACAGCACAATGATAAACAGTTTCTGTAGTGTAGTGGTGGTCTGCTGAATCTTTTTTTTTTAGACAGCTTTAGGATGTAAAAATTACAATTGTATCTCGCAATGTATGATGTTATTGAAGTTAATTTATTCGCACATGTCTTCTTAGCTGAGTTTTTTTCGCTTTGGCAGATTATAATGACGTAAAATCCTTTTTTTTTATTTTGCACACTATACTGTACTTAATCCAAAGTGTGTCATCGAGCACTGGATGAACAGTCAGAAATGCGGACTGAAGAAGGGTGTTTTTGCTGTCACAAGACAATTGCACCCTGGTATTTACATTTTACGGGCATTTGGCAGACACATTTATCCAGAGTGACTTACAACTGAGCGGTTAAGGGCCTTGTTCAAGGGCCCAGCAGTGGAGTTTGGTGGTGCTGGAATTTGAACTTGTGATCCAATGTCTTAACCACTGAGCTACTACCTCCCTCTGTATTTTATTTTGTATGTGATTGATTAATGAAGCTAAAAGATACTCATGAAAATATATTGTGCAGAATTTTATCACACTTGATACATGAAAGCTGGATGCCACTGTTGTTCATTCACAGCATCAGCCCCTGGTTTGAAGGTGAAGCCTTGAAGGACATAGCACTCTTCTTCTACACACATGCAGAAAAAGTTCGCATTCTTCATTTGTTTATGCAGATGTTTAATGTATACACCTGAGCAGGTTAAGAGCATTGCTCCAGCCCCAGCAGTGGAAGCTGTTGGGGGCTGTCAGAGTGGTGCTGAGATTTCAACTCATGACCTGCTAATCAGATGGCTGATGTCTCAGTCCAGTTTTAGTGTCTTCTTTTGTTAAATGAATGTATTTATGTCTAATATCGGCCTCACATGGCTTTTAGTATTGTATATTATTTACTAACAGCCAATGTATTTGCATTTATTGCCATTTCATCTATATACAGTGCAGTACAGAGTGAAATGAAACACAGTTCCTCCAGGACTTAGGTGCTCCATGAAACTACATAAATTAACACAAAAACACACAACTACCAAGTGCACATGTGGAAACAACACAATGAGGCAACACACAGTGGCGAAAAATTTTATATATAATAATAAATACTCATTCTCATAAACATTGATGGCTTAGCAGCGGTTATTTGTGCAAAAGGTTTGTGTGTGTGTGTGTGTGTGTGTGTGTGTGTGTGTGTTTCAATTAGTCCAATCCTTGTGTATTGAGGTTTTTGATTGGATTGTAGCTTAGTGTGACAAACTGCAGTTACAGGTAGGACCATTCAACTTTACGACCACAATCGCTAGCCGCGGCATACAACTTTTCCGGCATAATTTCACAGTACTGTACATATAGCCTACTCTACTTACGACCAAATCTTGTTACGACCGGTCTGTCGGTCCCAATCGTGGTCGTAAGTCGACGACTACCTGTATATTACATTATTGTTTATGACATTCGTCAGACTTCCTTATCCAGTGCAACATGCATTCCTCTCAGGGGGCCAGGAGTTGGAGCTCTAATGTCTTAATCACAAATCTACCACTCCCCTTATTAAACATAAACGAGACACTGGTTCAGAAAAACTCCATCCACATTTGTATAACCTCTGCATACTGTGACTGTGCTCTAGTTTAAAAACTGATGTACACAATTTTAGTAATTCGCATTACACTCATATCATGACTCTGATCTACAATTTGTTGATATTTACTGTAAAAAAAAATCAGGTAAACGAGTAAGCTACTCTTCTCCATTACATTATAACATCTGTAAACGGTCATTCTGTCACGAAACACCATACAGCAGAAACCAGGAGTAAAACAAAGTGTAGTTTTATTGACCTATAAGAGTCAAACAAAGAAAACTTTGAAACAAGAGTGAAGGAAAAAGAAGTTAACTAGAGCAGGTGTAACGAGGAGCACAGGGAAGCACAGGATGACAGGGAAGCACAGGAGCAGTAAGGAGTCTGGGTGATCTGGGGTAAGTGTACGGTAGATCGAACCGCAATTGAATGGAGAGGGAGCTCTTTAAAGGGGATCTCGTTATGGGAAAACAGGTTCAGGTGATTAATAGGAGGGAGAGGCTGAGCGAGAGTGTTGAGAGTTTGAGGGGGGCATGGCTGGTGGTTCTCTGACATTACTCCCTCTTCCAGGCCTGGGCACTCCAAGGAAGGCCTTTATTTACCTTTGAGGGTCAGAGGCTGGGAAACTACCTTTCTGGGTCTCAGGAAACTCAATTCAATTCATTTTTATTTGTATAGCGCTTTTAACAATGAACATTGTCTCAAAGCAGCTTTACACAGATAATGTGGTGATTAAATGTAAATATGTTCTTTGTAAGTATGTTTGTCCCTGATGAGCAACTGTGGCAAGGAAAAACTCCCCGAGATGGCATAAGGAAGAAACCTTGAGAGGAACCAGACTCAAGAGGGAACCCATCCTTATCTGGGTTGCACCGAATGTCCATTTGAATCAGATATACAATGTGTATACAATGTACAATGTGATGATGATCAGAAGCAACTGTATTCCTGAGTCAGTGTAGCAGACTGTTGACATTTACTACAGTACAATCTATCTTCAAAGCGCTCGTTCTACTCCGGAATTTCATGGAACCACCCAAGGTGTTGATGAGAGACCGTCCCAAGCTGCACAGAAGTGTGAAGATCCACGGAGGGGAGAGGGGCAGGAACAGTGGTCACTGGAGCCTCAGGAGCATGTTTAACTCGACCGAGAGAGAGAGAGAGAGAGAGAGAGAGAGAGAGAGAGAGAGAAGAGGGTGACAGGAAGAGAAGAATATGGATTATTAAGTGTCCTTATTGTTGTATGAAAGTTAATGTCACTGTGCAGTGTGGACTCCGGCAAGACTCGCTATGGCAGCATAACTTAAAGAGAGAACCAGAAGGTAACACAGACATGAGGGATCTCTGGGATAAGAGACGACCCACCACACCACCGTCAACAAACCTGAGTGAACGTGTGAATGTGAGGGGACGACAGCATACAAATATCCCAGTTCACCAAACACTCTATATCCATGTTCCCTCCAGATCTGCACCTTTACCTAAGAAAAAAAAAATCTACTGGTCAAAGGTTTGACTAAATAAATACGTTTTCAACCTCGACTTGAACACTGAGACTGTGTCTGAGTCCCGAACACTGGTTGGAAGGCTGTTCCATAACTGTGGGGCTTTATAAGAGAGAGATCTGCCCCCTGCTGTAGTCTTCATTATTTGAGGAACCAACAGATAGCCAGCACCTTTTGATCTAAGTAGGCATGGAGGATCATACTGGTACAGAAGTTCACTCAGATACTGCGGTGCGAGACCGTTAAGTGCTTTATACGTCAGTAGTAGTATTTTATAATCAATGCGAGATTTGATTGGGAGCCAGTGTAGACTGATTAAAACAGGGGTGATGTGGTCATATTTCCTAGATCTAGTGAGGACCCTTGCTGCTGCATTCTGGACTAACTGAAGCTTATTTATGCACTTACTCGCACACCCAGACAGTAAAGCGTTACAGTAGTCTAATCTAGAAGTAACAAAAGCATGAACTAGTTTTTCTGCATCCTGTAACGACATAATATTTCTAAGGTGAAAGAAGGAGATCCTGGTGATATTATTCACGTGAGACTCAAAGGAAAGACTCGGGTCAATAATCACACCAAGGTTTTTGACAGCCGTACATGCTGAAACAGAAACACCATCTAGAGATGCTACGTAATCGGAAAGTTTACTTCTAGCTGCATGTGGTCCTAGTAAAAGTATTTCCATCTAATCTGAGTTGAGCAGAAGAAAGTTATTAAGCATCCACTGTCTAATGTCCTTTACACACTCCTCAACATTGTTAAGCTGATCTCTCTCATCTGGCTTTGCTGAAATATACAGCTGTGTGTCATCAGCATAGCAATGGAAGCGAATCCCATGTTTATGAATGATTTCACCAAGAGGCAGCATATATAAAGAGAAAAGCAGTGGGCCTAAGACAGATCCTTGAGAAACACCAAACTTTACCTCATAGAGTGTGGAGAACTCACCATTTACATCAACAAACTGATTGCGATCAGTCAAATAAGACCTGAGCCAAGAGAGAGCTGTTCCCTTTATTCCAACAACGTTCTCAAGTCTAGCAAGCAGTATAGTGTGATCAATGGTGTCAAAAGCTGCACTAAAGTCGAGACAAAACCCTGATCAGAGGCCAATAACAGTTCATTTACCACCATAACTAGCGCCGTCTCTGTGCTATGATGAGGCCGAAATCCTGATTGATACATTTCAAAAATGTTATTCATAAGCAGATGTGAGCATAACTTCTGTGCTACAACCTTTTCTAAAATTTTGGATATAAAGGAGAGATTTGATATTGGTCTGTAGTTGGACAGCTGACATGGGTCAAGGTCAGGTTTCTTAATAAGGGGGTGGATAACTGCCAGTTTGAAGGATTTAGGTACATAACCAGTGCTAATGGAAGAGTTTATTATTTTTAAAACAGGTTCAATTACCTCTGGAGTTATCTGTTTAAAGAAACTTGTAGTCAAGGGATTGAGAATGCAGGTTGATGATTTTGATGAGGAAATTAATGAAATTAAGTCATTCTCATGAATAGGAGTGAAGCTTTGTATTTGATTGTCTGCTATAATTACGCTGCTGTCTACAGGATTACTTGTAAAATAATTTGGATTTATATTAACCGTCTGGATTTCTTGCCTGATGTTTTCAATTTTATTATTAAAAAAGTCCAGAGAAGCTGGTGTTGGATCTGTGATGATTACAAATGTTGAGCTATTTTATGAGTTGCTCAGTAGCTCCTGGTTCCATAATCTGAAATGACTGTATAAGACTGTAGAAAGGACATCACTCATAATCACACACTCCATTGCTCATGTTCGTTCTCACTCTCCAGTGTTCTGTAGTGTTTAAAGACTATAATCACACTCTTGATGTCACCAAAATTTCCCCATTCATCTAAGGGAGTTTTTCCTTGTCCCAGGCTTCATCATCAGGGATAAATACACATCATTCACTTAAATTCTTAAATTCTGTAAAGCTGCTTTGAGAAAATGTCTATTGTGAAAATCGCTATAGAAAATAAACTTGAACTTGAAATGGTGCAAATTCGATTGTCCGCTGCTGTTAAATGGATGAGTTTTCTGAATTCTTGCTACACCTGGTGTAGGTTATCATTCCTCCTGGGTGTTCTAGTTTTCAGACATGTAGGCGTCATGCCCACAGATTCGTGCCCTGTTTGATCTGCACTGAAAAACACACTGAAATCTGCTGCTGTGTAAAAGCAAATGGGGCTCCATTTTGAACTGAATTCAGATTTTTAGGCAAATAAACTACTGTCTAATAGCATCATAATCTAGTGTGGGAAATAAAATCTAGAATTTTTATGGTGGGTTTATTTTAAAATCCCCACAAAAACCCATTAAAGAATATATGGTTATAAATGAAATTGTATTTGATCGAGTGAAATGAGTATTTGATCAACCAGCAAGAGTTCCGACTCCCAGACCTCCAGAATGGAGGAGGTTGATTCTGTGACAAGTGTCTTTTATTCACATAATGAGTTGATATTAGGAGTTCTTTCTTTAGGGACAGGACTAATTTTGGTGTGTGGGACTCAGAATTAATCAAATACAAATTAATTTATAACCTTCCTTTAATGTTTTTAATGTCTGTCTTCTTCTGTTAAAATTAACCTACCATAAAAACTCCAGACAGTTCATTTCTTTGTAAGCGGATCAAAAATTTATTTTCCTCACTGTACACTTTAGATGGACAAAAGTATTGGAACACTCGACTTTTCCCAGCCAAATCAAACTGTTTGCAAATCGCAAAATTTTTTCAGTTCGATTTAATTTAGAAGAAAAGGTTCAGCTGTTGGGGTTAAAATATTCATTTTTTTGTAGAGCGCTTTCAACAATGGGAATTGTCTCAAAGCAGCTTTACAGAGATAAAGCGATTTATAAAGTTATAAAAAAGATTATATAAGTTTAGTGCCTATAAGTTTGTTCCTTATCAGATCAGACATAACATTATGACAATATAACATTATGACTGGTGAAGTGAAGAACACTGATGATCTCTTCATCATGGCACCTGTTAGTGGGTGGATTTATTTATTAGGCAGCAGGTGAACATTTTCTTTTCAAAGTTGATGTTAGAAGCAGGAAAAATGGGCGAGTGTAAGGATTTGAGTGAGTTTAATAAATTGAGACGTCTAGACGTCTGGGTCAGAGCGTCTCCAAAACTACAGCTCTTGTGGGATGTTCCTGGTCTGCAGTGGTCAGAATCTATCAAAAGTGCTGCAAGGAAGGAACAGTGGTGAACCGGCGACAGGGTCGTGGGGGCCGAGGCTCATTGATGCACGTGAGGAGCGAAGGCTGGTCCGTGTGGTCTGATCCAACAGACGAGCTCCTGTAGCTCAAACTGATTAAGAAGTTCATGCTGTTTATGTTTCACAGGTCAGGACTTTTAGCATCAAAAGGGGAACCAACACAATATTAGGCAGGTGGTCATAATGTTATGCTGATCGGTGTAAATGTATCCCTAATGAGAGAACCAGTGGCGACCATGAAAGGAAAAATCTCTTTGAGATGGATTTTGAATAAAAAGCTTTACATTAATATTAATTACAGCCTGAAGACATAAGAAAAAGAAAAGTAACTCTGATTTTGTGCTGTTGAACTGATGAAAAGCTGATTTTCCAGACATTTATCATGACCAAACCCACATTTTTAGACAAGCCCTGGACTCGAGCATAAACAGTATTCTCTTTATTTCCTGTGTATAGCTGTGTCTGTATCTTTTGTACCTTGTATCTGTGAGCTGTATATAGAATTTGATTGTGTTTAGCTTTTCTGGCAAAAGTCTGCCCTCTTGTGACTCTTCAGAGGGAACACAGAAGGAATTTGAACTCACAACCTTCTGATCAGACTTCTTAAACACTGAGCTTCCACTTTACTCCTCACTGAAAAACAGAACATAATGACACCAATCTATCACTCAGCTACTTTCATTCAGGAGCTTTCTCCTGGTCACAGATGCATTCACTCTGGAGTTTAAAACCCCAGAACATCTTCTTCTTCTTTCAGCTGCTCCTATTAAGGGTCACCACAGCGGATCATCCGTCTCCATACCCCCCTGTCCTCTACATCTGCCTCTTTTAAACCAATAACCTGCATGTCCACCCTTATCACACCCATAAACCTCCTCCTTGGTCTTCCTCTTTTCCTCCTTTCTGATGGCTCCATCCTCAGCATTCTCCTATTGATATACCCCATGTCCCTCCTCTGCACATGTCCAAACCATCTCAATCTCACCTCCCTCACCTTGTCTCCAAAACGTCCTACATGTGCTGTCCCTCTAATAAACTTATTTCTAATCCTGTCCATCGTCGTTACTCCCAACGAAAACCTCAACATCTTCAGCTCTGCTACCTCCAGCTCTGCCTCCTGTCTTTTACTTAATGCCACTGTCTCTAAACCATACAACATCTCAGGTCTCACCACAGTCCTATAAACTTTCCTTTCACTCACAGATACTCTTCTATCACAAATCACTCCTGCTATCACTCTTCTCCACCCACTCCACCCTTGAACGCCAGGTACCTGAACTCCTCCACCTTCTCCACCTCTTCTCCCTGCAACTGCACCACTTCTGTCATTCCTACTGCACACTTCACTGCTGTCACACTGTCCTCATACATGTCCTGCACCACCCTCAGATACTTCTCTGACACACCTGACTTCTGCATACAATACCACAGCTCCTCTCTCCACTCTGTCGTACACTTTCTCTAAATCCACAAACACAGAATGCAATTCCTTTTGACCTTCTCTATACTTCACCATCAACATTCTCAAAGCAAATAATGCATCTGTGGTGCTCTTCCTCTGCATGAAACCATACTGCTGCTCACAGATGGTCACCTCTTCCCTCAGCTTCCACTTACTCCACTTCTCAACACACTCTCCTCACTAGTCAACACCTTTCTATCTCCATCCTTTATTGCTCTAACTTGCAGCACATCCTTCCCAGCTCGGTTCCTCTGTCTGGCCAATCGGTATAAATCCTTTTCTCCTTCCTTCGTGTCCAATTTTTCATACAGCTCCTCATATGCCTTTTTCTTGGCTTTCACCACATCCCTCTTCACCTGCTGCCGCATCTCCTTGTACTCCTGCCTACTTTTCTCATCACTCTGTCGATCCCACTTCTGTTTCTCCAACCTCTTTTCTTTATGCTCTCCTGCACTTCCTCATTCCACCACCACGTCTCTTTGTCTTCCTTTTTATTTCCAGATGTCACACCAAGTACCTTTCTAGCTGCCTCCCTCATCACTTCTGCAGTAGTTGTCCAATCATCCAGCACCTTTTCACCACCACCGAGCTCCTGTCTGACCTCTTCCCTGAACCTCACACTACAGTCTTCCTCCTTCAGTTTCCACCATCTTATTCTTCTTTCAGTCCTCACTCTCCACCTCTTCTTCACTTCCAAAACCATCCCCCATCCGATGCTGTCTAGCTACACTGTCCCCTGCCAACACCTTACAGTCTCCAATCTCCTTCAGGTTACATCTCCTACATAGAACATAGTCCACCTGTGTGCACCTTCCTCCACTCTTATACGTCACCCTGTGATCCTCCTTCTCCTTAAATTACGTATTCACTACTGCCATTTCCATCCTTTTAGCAAAATCTACCACCATCTGCCCTTCCACATTCCACTCCTCATTCCACCAACCCGAACCGCCACTCTCCTCCACTTCTCCTTTCCCTGCTGTCTCTGTAGACGTCTTCCTCCTCTCCTTCTCCTCCTTCGGCCAACAGAAGCCCAATTTTCACCTGTACCCTGTTGGCTAACGATACCTGTGGTGGTCATTGGTAACCCGGGCCTCGACCGATCCGGTATGAATTTCTTAATCGTGACCCGCATATTTGATTTGGCACATGTTTTACGCTGGATGCTCTTCCTAACGCAACCCTCCCCATTTACCCGGGCTTGGGACCAGCACTAAGAGTGCACTGGCTTGAGTAACACTAATGGTTTCGTTTAAAACCCCAGAACATACAGGTCATGAATACAAAGGACTCCAGTCTCTCAGACCTGCTGTTCTCTTGAGACTGGAAATAAATGTAGCTGCAGATACCTGTTTTAACTGTATTATGAAAACTTTTACATTTACAGCAGATGCCTTTATCCAGAGACGCTTACACTCGTCTCATTTGTGCAATTGAGGGTTAGGGGCCTTGCTCGAGAGCCCATCAGTGGCAGCTTGGTGGTGCTGGGATTTTATCTCACAACCTTCTCATCAGAATTCCAACATTTTAACTACTTAACTTGCACTTCCATGTTATCTGGCAGTAGTTTATAATAATTGATAAGTAGGTTGCTTGCATGGAATAACTTTTATTTGGTGAAAGTAATAAATGTGACTGTTGTTCAGATACACAATGTACAGAAAAACTCTTGCATCATGACAAAATTATTAAACGGAAGACGTGCGACGTGTTAAGTTCCTCACCACAGGATGCTCTATGAGTTTGCTTAAAACGAGTTTGAAGAAGAATAGAATAAGATTTGCCATTTAGACCAGCAGGGGTCAGTATCTGTACTGAAGAAAACTATAAACGCAACACTTTTGTTTTTGCCCCCATTTTTCAAAGTCAAAAAATGGAGCATGATTATTGCACAGGTGTGCTTTAGGATGGCCACAATAAAAGGCCACTCTAAAATGTGCAGTTTTATCTGTTGCCCGTGAATCGATTGTCCATTGCTCTACCATAAACAGTCTCCAAAGGCGAAACAGAACAGTTCAGAAACAAACCAGTGTTTCTTCCACCAAGCCAATATACTCAATTCAATTCAATTCATTTTTATTTGTAGAGCACCTTTAACAATGGACATTGCTTTACAATGATAAAGTGGTTGTAAAGTTGCATAAAAAAGTGAAGAAGTTTGTTCCTAATAACTGTTAGTTTGTTGCTAATGATTGAGTCACAACTGAATTCCCATTCATTACACTTCCATCATGGTTAAGGTGCACTGTTCAGTGACGCTTTAATGCAAACCTGTTCATGCAACCTTCAGTCCTGAGATGTTGTAGCAGACTGTTAATATTAATTACAGACCAAATTCATCCCCTTGATTTGTTCCATAACTTCATCGATCTTTAGGCTGTTGAGGTGAAACCAGATTGAGTTAATGGAGTCATGGGTGTAGGAGGCTTGTTAGCACAGACGCCAGAATTCCGGGGCCCCTCCTTTCTTTTGTAATATTTCAAAAAAATTATATAATTTACATTATTAAAGTAATTTGATTTGTTGCCATTATACCACAGAAGACTTTGTAATAATTTGCAAATAGCAAATACGAGTCTCACACACTCCCACCATTACATCAAAATCATGCTAAAGTTCACAGCATCTGGCACACACCAAACAGTGACAGTGGTTAAGGCTTTTGTTTACCAAAGGTAGGGAAGGTTGGGAGTTTTAAGCACCGGTACCACCATGTTGACATTCTTGTGGCCCTTGAACAAAGCTCTTAACCCTCTTTGCTCCAGGGGCGTTTTAACATGGCTGACCCTGCACTCTGACCCCAGCTTTTTTCATGATCTTGTTTATACCCCTGAGCAGATGAGGGTTATTGGTATTGTTCAAGAGCCTCAACAGTGGCAGCTTGGTGGTGCTGGGATATGAACTCACAACCTTCAGATTCAGGGGGGGTTGATATTTAAGCTGCTTGATATTTAATTAACCGAACACCACAACAAGCTTTGAAACCACTAGACTTCTCTGTGTGGAGGGTCCATAAGCCTGGAGCACCCAACCCCCAATAATGGCATCCCAGCTTGTATGTGTTGTATCTCATACCCCTGAACCTCTTTAACATGTATAATAATTAGAGATTTAAATAGAGACAGTGTACTGTGTGTAAGGGCATTGTGGACCCTCAGCAGGGGAACTCACCCCAGGGTGTTGTATGTTAATTAGGTTCCTGAGAGTGTCTGTAAAAACAAAGACAAATGGTTTCCGGTGCAGACGAGCTGGTGTCAGAGGGTGTGTGTGTGTGTGTGTGTGTGTGTGTGTGTGTGTGAGTGTGTGTGAGTGTGTGTATTGGGGGGAGAGTGTGGTGTGAAGAACAAATGCACACAACTAAGTACAACACCATATACTGTAGATGTTATTTGCTAAACTGGTCTGATCTTTATGATGTCACCATGTTGGTCACTATGAAACACAGACCAGATAAATACCAAACTTTTCCCCATTTCAGTTTTGATGACCAGGTTTTGTTCACATGAGCTCTCTGAATTCAGATCACTCTTACCTTCAACAAATAACTGAGATCATTTTACTCCATTTCACTTCTACATGCATCTTCAGTAAGTCCCAGTGGTGGTGAAAGTGTTGACTGTTTTCCCAGAAACAGAGATTGTAAGGTGAGAACAGATTCTGAATGGGACGATTTATTTCAGTTTAGTTTTTCATGTGAAAAAGAATCATCTGATCAGATATCCTGGTCAGGGAGCTGATGAATAAAAGTGCCTCAGTCACACTTTCTCTTCTCTTTCCTGAGACAGCAATGTTCTTGTCTGTTTCTTTGTTCCAGACCTGCCCTACTTCAGGATGGAGATCTCTGTTTATTAAGAGATCAGCCCAAAGATCCATAAAGTTACTGTGTATAAGACATGATGATGGATTTGTAATGTAATTAATATTAACTTAGAAATGTACTAATTAGGGATAAACTTTATTATAGGGATTTATTTCATGATGCTAAAATATATATTTGTAATATATTTATTTCGGTAATTTGTGACAATGAAAACTGTTAAAATACCGAAACAAACAAAAACAAACAAACAAACAAATAAAAAAAAATGACAACTGAATTTTAAATAAATTGTCCGCTTTTTGATTGATTGAGATAAAAGTGCAGCCGCCCCCGACTCAGCCAATCAGCGCGGGGAAACGGCCGCACCGCCAGACGATTGGCCAATAGATTTATCTCTTTAAACCACGTGAGTTGCTGCGCTGTAGTGCGTGTTTGTGCGTGTGCGAGTGCGTGTGCGTGTGTGTGTGTGAGTGTATATATATGTGTAATATGTGTGTATAAGTGTGAAAGCTCTGGAATCTCTCAGCTCTTCAGCTTCCGCCTCGTTTAATCCATATTAAGGTAAGAGCTCAAACCGGATATTATTTGATATCCTAAATATATATGTTTATTATTATTATCAAATAATGCATACATTTTTTTCGACACGAAACCATGGCAACGCTGTTCAGCATCCCGGTTCTCTCCAATTCTCCAACACTGTTTTAATCCTAATGCGATGAAATGTGTCCCGCGGTTTATGGAGGTATAATAACCATTTTATTTATTTTCATATGTTTCACCTTAAAAAAAAGAAAGAAAGGAAGAACGCAGTCCTGATCAGGTCGATTGCATCATCCTGCGTTCTGGGTGACTGTGGAGGCTTCATGTCATATACTGTAGAAGTATTTATCCCTGATGATCTACTTAATCTGATACCCTTATATACAGTAACATTTATTATTATTATTATTGTTATTATTATTATTATTATTATTATTATTATTGCATCCTTAAACGCAAATAATGAAAAGAATATATAAAAAATACATCTTTAAAAGAATACAATCATTTTTCAAGAATGCCATGTGATCTAATTACTTATTATTTATATTATATATCTATTATCTATATTACTTATCAATACTAATTTAGATACTAAATAAGAATTCATCATCATCATCATCATCATCAAATCTTTACATTATTTAAAATCGTATGAAATATTGTGATTATTTTTAATATTGTGTAGTTTGTGTAGTAAACAATATGTTAAGGCTGTGGGGTAGGGTGTAGACTGCGTACTACGCGAGCTGAAGGCGTTTGGGACGGAAAGTTCAAATGTTTCTCTTTTCAACTACATTCCACACTTATCAGGCATTTATTCTCCTTTTCTCTTTCGTTCTTCTGTCTCACTTGCCTTTCTTTCTCTTTTCTTTCTTTCTTTCTTTCTTGTCTTTTTCTAAACTGCAGTAGCTCCTATTGTCTTTTCTCTTTCTCTCGTCTGCTGACTTCCGTTCTCTTATTTTTCACTCGTCTCTATTTTGTTTTCTATATCTGTTTTTTTTTCTCTGCCCTGTCTTTCTCCTCTATCTCTCTCCGTTCTTTTACTCTCCTGTCTTTTTATTCTGTCTCTCTTTCTGGTCTTTCTCTCTCCTGTCTTTCTCATTCTTTCCTCTCTCACTACAGGTTTTTTAATTTCTTTCTCTCTTTCTGGTCTTTCTCTTTCTGCTGTCTATTTCTCCTCTTTGTCTCTCCTGTCTTTCTCTTCGATCTCTCTCTGGTCTTTCTCTCACCGGTCTTACTCTTTCTCTTTCTCTCCTCTCTGCCTTTCTTTTCTCTCTCCTGTGTTTTCTTTTTCTGTCTCTTTTCTGGTCTTTCTTTATCCGCTCTTTTCATTCTGGTCTTTCTCTTTCTAGTTCTCTCGGGTCTCCTGTCTGTCTCTTTTTCGGTCTCTTCTCTATTTTTCTCTCATTCTCTCCATGTATTCTTGTTCTTTCCCTGCCCATCTCTCTCTCTCTCTCTCTCTCTCTCTCTAAAATACAGAGCAGGATTGTAAAGTCAGGTTATCCATACAGTGTAAATAACATCATTTTCGTCCTAATTTTTCCGAACATGAAGGAACAGAGTGTCACCCAACATTGACCCCAGGGGTATTAATAGCTTCGTACCGCACAGACGATTAATTTCTCATTATGACTGAAAAACGGGGCAGACGCTCAGTTTCACTGTAACTTCCTCAATGTGAGTCTTGCATCAGCCACACAGGAGCGAACTGCACCATTCAGCACAATGAGGGCAGAGTATCTCCTAAAACGTGTGCATACTCTCATTGTATTTACATTATCATTAAAATACCACACTTTGTACAGCTGTGATGAGATCTACAGATGTGGACAGATATGATGGTAGAGAAGAGCTCACGGTCCTCTCTGAAATGTTTTGTTTTGCAAAAATCTAAACTTGCTCTGAATTTTTGACTACAACAGAATATTTTGACTGATAAATAAGAAAAAACTATGGACAATGTAGACAAAAGTATTGGGACACCTGACTTTACGTTCTTCTCTGCAAACCGTTACCTTGCAGTTGTCGTCACACAATTGTTTCGCACGTCTTTGGATGCAGTACGATGAGATTTTCCCTTCTCCTGAATTAGGAGACCCAAACCTGATCCAGCATGCTAATACGCTTTTTGCACAAAGCCAGCGTCATGAACATATGCATTGCATGGGTTAGAGTGGAAGATCTCCTGCTAAAGAGCTCCAAACCTGGAACACCTATGAGATGAATGTGAACGCTGACTGCACCCCAGACCTCCTCACCTCGCTCACATCACTACCTGATTTACAACACTTGTGTATCTGATCTCACAAATCTTCACAAGCACACTTCAAAATCTGGTGAAACAGAAGAGTGGAGGTTTTTATCACATCGAATCAGAACTAAACGTGGAATGGGATGTTCAAAAAGAAGCACATACCATTTTAATAATTCCATGGAGTAAGAGGAACTTCTTTTAAACAATCCTTCGGACATGTCCACAGGTGGTTTGTGCCGCTCTTCATGGCCGAACTGCTCCTGCTTTCTCCAGATTTAATGATTCTCTTCTCCTCCTATAGATGTTGGATTTGGATCAGAGCTCATAGAAACCCAACTCAGATCTGTCCCGGGTTTTATTCAGAGCCTCGCAGTCTTGAGATTTCATTGTGTTCTGCAAAGTTTCAATGCTGCTCATGTCACAGCAAAGCAGAACCAAAACTTTATTGAGCAGCTTCCATGATTCGTGTGTGTGTGTGTGTGTGTGTGTGTGTGTGTGTGTGTGTGTGATGATGATGATGATGAATTATGCATCATATTGCGTTTTTTGTGCACAGTAGAAAATCTATCACTCAGCCACGTTGATGTGACTGGAATCGTGTGGAGAATTCTTGTCATGTGAACGTAGATAAGATCACACACGTGCAGCTCTGACGCACCTATCTCAGGAGTTTTGTTGTGTTCTCCACCCTGTAGCAGAGCCATGCCTTCGTCTGTCTCCGAGTCGTCCTGCCCTCATGCCCTGAACAAATCGTCTGCTCTGAACGGAGACAACAAGCTTAAAGATAAGAACCAGGTGCAGTACAGTGTAGAGGAGATGAAGGAGAAGGAGGTGGTGGAGGAGAAGGAGGGCATCATGGAGAGGAACTGGATCCGTCCTGATCTCCCCAGCAGGTGCACATGGCAGCTCGGGGATCTGACCAAGGAATCTCCTCACATCCACGCTAAACGGTGAGGAACTCTTTATCATCTACACACTATTATATATGAAAAATTATATATATATTTTTTTGTAAATAAATATAATAAATAAAATAAATATCAATGTTATATAATAAATACACGTGCAATGAATTGCCAGGATAGCATAAATTATAATAAATAAAATAAAATAAAATAAAATAAAATAAAATAAAATAAAATAAATAATAATGTAAAAAAAAGTTTTACAATTAGATGTAACAAATCTCTAATTTTTATGGGATTTTCTGCAAAATATCTTTGGATTTTATGAAGAATTTTGTCAACTACACTATATTGCCGAAAGTATTGGGTCACCTGACCTCTCCTGCTATACGTGGTTCTCCACTTCCAAGCTGGAGGCACTTAATTGTCTTTAGATGGCGCTATAATAAAATGTGCATTCGCTTGAAGTTGGAAACCCAAAACCTGCTCCAGCATGGCGATGCCCCTGTGCACAAAGTGAGCTCCTTGAAGATCTGGTTTACATGCTTTAGAGAGGAAGATCTCTTGCTATAGAGCTCTGATCTCATCCCTACTGAACACCTTTGGGATGAATGTGAATGCTGACTGCACCCCAGATCTCCTCACCTACATCAGTACCTGCCTTTCATAACACCATTGTATTTGATGAACACAAATATCCATAAACACACTGCAAAATGTAGTGAAACATCTTCCCAGAAGAGTGGAGGGAATTATAAGAGCGTATTGGGACTAAATGTGGAGTATGATGCTTAAAAATCACATATGACCAGGTGTCCCAATACTTTTGCCAATATAGTATGTGATCGAAAATAATGTGAAAGATTTTTTATATTGCATTTAGCATCTGTCCCTGTGTGTGTGTGTGTGTGTGTGTGTGTGTGTGTGTGTGTGTGTGTGTGTGTGTGTGTGCGGTTAGAATAGAAACCATAATGTATTTGTCGTGACATTATAGCACGCTCGTTTTCCCTGCAGGACGGCAGCTCCCGGCATCCTACCCAACATCCTGAGTCAGATTGAAGACACGCCGCTGGTCCGCATCAACAAGATTCCCAAAGCTTTTGGGGTGAAGTGTGAGATCTGTGAGTATGAGTGTGAGAGTGGATGGGTGTGAGATTTGTAATTATTAATGCTTATCCGTGTATGAGTATAGGGGTGAGATGTGTTCCTAATCTCTGAACCTCTGTTTCCTGCTGTAACTTGACAGTAAAGTCAAGTCAGGTTTATTTGTATTGCGCTTTTTACAACAGACATTGTCTCAAAGCAGCTTTACAGAAATCAACAGTCAAGGTGAATGGTGTGCATTTAGTGCATTAAAGGTCATAACATTCCCAAGTTGTTCATACGACATTTTTCCAAGTCTTGTAGTAGAAAGTTCCTGCATTGAAAACTTTATCCAGGCCTTGGAAATGTTCCTGAAGTAAAATAAAAAGAGATTCCCACATACCTTTGGTGAAAACATTCACAAATGACCAAAAATGCTTAATTTATTGAAAATTATCCAAATTAAGGAAAAAAACCCACAAAAAAATGTAGTCCATGTAGTGTCTCAAATGGAAACATTTCAAAATTCCTGAAAAGTTTCCAGTAGGTTAAAAAAAAAGGGTTCCTAAAACATTCTTGTGCTATCAATATCAGTGGGTGAAGCAAGTTCCTGAAAAGGTTCCTGCAATCATTTTTTTCCCTGACTTTCTAAAGCGCACTTGCAGGAAAACGTTACAGATTCCCTAAAAAAGGTTCTTGCCCTGAAAACATTTCAGATTTCCCAGAATGGTTCCTAAAATATGAAGCATGTCTTTAAGCTGTGCCTTTGCTAGAGAACCTCAGAACATAGAACTTGCTCTAAGCACCTGGGAGTTCTGGAGGAATTGGCGTTAGTTTGGTTTTGAGAGGAGACAGTGGAACACATTGAGCTCTTTTCCTATAGGATAAAACAATCTTTTCCCAGCATGGAAATAGTCTGAGATCTGCTGTACACTACCTGGGGTTAGTTAATGTTGGGTAAAAGCCACAACCCCGATTTCGTATGTAATCCAGTCCGAGCAGGTATCAGGCTTCAAATCTAAATTTATCCCACATTACACTTTAAGCTCCACATTGGCGAGATGATTAAGAATTAAAGGTCAGTAGAGCACTACTTATCACTGTGTTCATCAGAAGCTCCAGAAAAACATTGGAATACTTAAATCCCTCTAAACTGACACATATGCAGTTTGTAGTATTTATCTGTAATGTATAGCAGTATTTATAGATAGAGTATTGTAGTATTTATCTGTAATGTATAGCAGTATTTATAGATAGAGTATTGTAGTATTTATCTGTAATACTCTATCCACAAATACTGCTATACATTACAGATAAATACTACAATAATCTATCTACAAATACTGCTATACATTACAGATAAATACTACAATACTCATCTATAAATACTGCTATACATTACAGATAAATACTACAATACTCTATCTATAAATACTGCTATACATTACAGATAAATACTACAATACTCTATCCATAAATACTGCTATACATTACAGATAAATACTACAATACTCTATCTATAAATACTGCTATACATTACAGATAAATACTACAATACTCATCTATAAATACTGCTATACATTACAGATAAATACTACAATACTCTATCTACAAATACTGCTATACATTACAGATAAATACTACAATACTCTATCTATAAATACTGCTATACATTACAGATAAATACTACAATACTGCATCTATAAATACTGCTATACATTACAGATAAATACTACAATACTCTATCTATAAATACTGCTATACATTACAGATAAATACTACAATACTCTATCTATAAATACTGCTATACATTACAGATAAATACTACAATACTCTATCTACAAATACTGCTATACATACAGATAAATACTACAATACTCTATCTACAAATACTGCTATACATTACAGATAAATACTACAATACTGCATCTATAAATACTGCTATACATTACAGATAAATACTACAATACTCTATCTATAAATACTGCTATACATTACAGATAAATACTACAATACTCTATCTATAAATGCTATACATTACAGATAAATACTACAATACTGCATCTATAAATACTGCTATACATTACAGATAAATACTACAATACTGCATCTATAAATACTGCTATACATTACAGATAAATACTACAATACTCTATCTATAAATACTGCTATACATTACAGATAAATACTACAATACTCTATCTACAAATACTGCTATACATTACAGATAAATACTACAATACTCTATCTATAAATACTGCTATACATTACAGATAAATACTACAATAATCTATCCACAAATACTGCTATACATTACAGATAAATACTACAATACTCTATCTATAAATACTGCTATACATTACAGATAAATACTACAATACTCCATCTATAAATACTGCTATACATTACAGATAAATACTACAATACTCTATCTATAAATACTGCTATACATTACAGATAAATACTACAATAATCTATCTACAAATACTGCTATACATTACAGATAAATACTACAATACTCCATCCATTAATACTGCTATACATTACAGATAAATACTACAATATCTATAAATACTGCTATACATTACAGATAAGTACTACAATACTCCATAAATACTGCCATACTTCAATCATAAATAGTACAAAACTCTATCCATTAATACAGCCATACTTTAATCATAAATACTGCCATACTTTAATCATAAATACTACAGTACTCCATCCATAAATACTACAATACTCTTTCCATAAATACTGCCATACTTCAATCATAAATTCTACAATACTCTATCCATTAATACAGCCATACTTTAATCATAAATACTACAATACTCTATCCATAGATAAAGCAACACTCCGATAAGATCAGATCAGATGAACATTTATTCGTCTCACAGTGGGGAAATTTCCATGTTACAGCAAAGGAAAATGTGCGAATATAAAGCAGAGACACAAAAATATACAGTCATGTTTATAAATACAAAAGAAAAAAATATCAAATTGCATCAGGTAATATTTTACAATAAAGTGTTTCAAATGTTGATATTGCACAAATATGTAAGTTATTGTTATTGCACAGGTAAAAACCCATTGATTGCTTTATCAATAGAGAACGCAATACTCGATGTATGACTCAATATATTTTCAATAAATAGCGGAGTATTCATCCTGACTGCTCATGTGCCTCAGATACTTTTACACCTGATCTCTTTTTCTGTATAATAAGGAAGATATGCATATGAAACTCATAACTTCCTCAGATGATACTGATCCAAGCATTCAATTGTATTTAATTGTTTAATCTGCAGCACTTTTCTACTTACTGAAAATACTTTCTGAATATATTTTTATATTTATATACTGAACTATGTTCTAGAATATTCCTTGTTAGTACTGAACCACATCTGATATATTGACTTTCACAAAACAGATCTTGTTTGATGTGTAACCTTAGCGCATGTTTCCCAATCCAGGCTGCTTAGCCTCCACACAATCGTCCTTTCACTGCCACTGAGGGCTTCTTTGTGCATTAATCTGACCCTCTATCTACTGCACCCATGACTTCTCTGACCTCTTGACCAACTTTATAAATGCAAAGAGCTGTTGGCCTGGTGTGTGTTCACAGGAACCTGGATTTGGCTTCATGATTAGGTTTATGTGGTGTTTTCACATGTGCTTTTGTAAGATAATTGTGAGAAGGTTGGGACCTGGCAGTTAAACAGGTCAGACCGGCTGCACACGCACTCTTATAAACATTCACACTCATGACTCAACAGCTCGTATATGATCCCAAACATTGGCTCTGATCACAGCAGCGTTGAATTCTTAGATTTTCGATTCACAGCACCTCCTGCAGGCGGGTTTATTAAACGTCACAGTATCGATAAGAAAAGGTTAAAGTATCGATGTCTATTAATCTGCGCAGATGCTGCATCATTCCCAACAAGGTATAGAAATAAAGCAGTGTCTGGATAATAAACACGGGTAAACATTTAACGTTTTCTTCAAAGTGACATCTATAGGAGGAGTCTCCGGTGTCGGACCTAAGGCTGAAACAATGTGATCTGTAACTTAAAAAGTATGAGACTGTTATAATATATAATATATATTGATATTGAACGAGTGCAGAGGTAATGGACTGGTTAGTCACATTTATAGATTTTGTGTGTGTGTGTGTTTGTGTGTGTGTGTGCGTGCGTGCGTGCGTGCGTGCGTGCGTGCGTGTGTGTGTGTGTGTGTGTGCATACTCAGACTCAAGCTTCCTTACATCACTGCAATGTGCAGTGGATATGCAAAAGCAAGAATTTTACTGTTCTGTAGATCAGTGACATTGGACTTCTAAACAAAAGGTCCAAATTCCGCTGGGCCCTTGAGCAAGGCCCTTAACCCTCAAGTACTCAGTTGTATAAAGAAGATAATTGTAAGTCTCTGGATATGAGCGTCTGGCAAAATGGCGTAAATGTAAATGTGTGTTTGCAGTGGGTAAGTGTGAGTTCTTCAACGCTGGAGGCAGTGTAAAGGATCGCATCGCCATTCGCATGGTGGAGGACGCGGAGAGAGACGGCGTCCTCAAACCCGGAGACACCATCATCGAACCAACATCTGGAAACACAGGTGCGTTTGTGTGTGTGTGTGTGTGTAAATGTGTTCCCTTTTAGTGAGATCCTTTTTTCTGTGTTTGTGTGTTTTTCTTATTGTGGGTGTGTGGTTTTTTTATTCCATGTGTGTGTGTGTTGTGTTTATTTTTTTATTTGTAATTTGTAATTTTTTATTTTTCTGTTTCTTGTTCTGACTGTGTGTTATTCTTTTCTTCATGTGTGAGTGTATTGTCTGTTTCTTTTACTAAATTTGTGTGCGTGTGTATACTTTATTGTGTGTGTGTGTGTGTGTGAATGTTTGTTCCTTATCCTATCTGTGTGTGTTTGTCTCTGTGTTTCTTATATTGTGTGTATGTGTTTTTATTTTCTGGCTGTGTGTGTGTGTGTGTGTGTGTGTGTGTGTGTGCTCTCAGGTATCGGCCTGGCCCTGGTTGCAGCAGTAAAGGGTTATCGCTGCATCATCGTCATGCCGGAGAAAATGAGCATGGAGAAGGTGATAATTTTTTATAAACTTAAAAGGTGACTTCCTGCTTCAAGCTGGTGAGTCCTGTGAACCTAATGCTGTGAACCTAATGCTTTTAAACAGGTCATAGTGAGCTCAGAGTAACCTAAAGTAATTGAGGGCACAAATCGATGGCATAAACAGGGTGCGAGACACAAAGGTGCTTAAGACATTAGACTGTCACGAGTGTCACAAATTGCTGCATTAGCATCATCTACCCCAGATATGGGTACAACTCGAGTAGACAATATTGGTATTCCATCACCCCCTGTGCGGCTTGAAAACAGATTTGAAGCACTAATGAGTGTGGGTGAAGAATCCCCAAATGTAAATGGACACAGATCACATCAGCTTGTAGCTAACAGAGCTAACAGACGCTCAATAACATACAGGCAGCGCCAGCAGCCGAGCCAAGCATGCCGATAGTAAAACACTGGAAGCAAGGCTACCAATACATACTGCTTTACTCAGGCAACAGTTTCTGCTGTTAACAAGGAAATTTGCAACATTCTGATGAAACATAAGTCTGTCAGTCGGATTGTCATACATGTGGGAAAGAACTGAAAGTTCAGTCATTCATCAGTGGACCAAATATGTTTTCTCGGCTACTAAGCTTAGATTCATGGCTGCAAAAAACCTGCACCATGAGAGGACTGAATTACATTGACAATTTTAATATCTTCTGGAGTCAAAGGCAACTTTTTAACACAAATGGCATCCACCCAAACAAACTAGGAGCTAGGTTGCTTAAAGACACATATTTTTCTTCCTTCATCATTTATCAGCTGAGTGTGCCAGTCCACTCCTGAACAGCCTAAACGACCACAGGATTTCACACCAGCACCTAGATGGACATTCAGATGACAAGGATAAAACTCTGCAGCCACAACAACTACTGTTCACAGACACATCTCAAGCTGAGCCCTTCCCACAGACCTCGCTACAACTGGAATGCGATTTAACACCCAAGGACATTTCTGTGGATAACAACATTGGAAAGGCAAGATAACACTCCCCAGCCTCCAGGAACACCAGAAGCACAGCCGATGTCATCACACTCTCTCTCCCTATCTCCAACATCACCACTTCTGTGCTTTTCAGGGAAAATGTAGAAACTGTTATTTGCTGGAGCAAAGCTTTCCCACTCTATTGCTGCGAGTCCCCAAATATCCACCAAGAAACGGTGGGCTCCACAACCACCAAAGCCTCTGGACCAAGCCCGCCCTCCTTCTCAATGTCAGGGATCACACCAGCCCTCATCTGCAAACAGCACTGGTAACTGATATGTGTTGGGTCCCCGCTACGACAGCAGTAACAATCATAAATGTTTACAGAACAAGCGGGAGCCCAATGTCCCTTTAGCTTTCCCTATCTCCGTCCTGATATGTGATAGAAAGAAGAAGCCCCTCTCCAGCCGCACGACAATTCTATCTAATCTACTGCCTATTAGACGTCATTCTGGGATTGATACAGGGCCAAAACCAGTTACCATTAAGTTATCACTTCTGAATATCCGTTCACTAAAGAACAAATCATTTCTAGTTAATGATCTTATCACCACTTAGAACCTGGACTTCATGTTTCTAAATGAAACCTGGTTAGCTGACAGCTGCAGCGCTACAGTCCTCAATGAATCAGCCACACCCAACTTTACTTTCATAAGTGTCTGTAGAGCTGTTAGGTGGAGGTGGAGGAATAGCTGCTTTATTCAAAGATGCATTTCAATGCAAACAAGTGTTAATTGGTGATTACAATTCTTTTGAATATTTGTGTATTGCTCTAAAAGGCACACCCCTCCAAATACACCCCAACATTTGCTAATGAATTCACAGAACTATTATCAACAATTTCCTCTGAATTTGATTGTTTTGTTATTGCTGGAGACTTCAATATTCCAATAGACAATGCAGAAAACAATACTGCGATTGAACTGTTAAATGTTTTAAACACTTTTGATCTGACTCAGCATGTGCAAGGTCCTACACACAATCCGGGACACACTCTTAATCTGCTTATTAGCAAGGGTCTAAACATTTCATCCACTGTTATCAAGGATGAAGCGTTATCTGACCATTTCTGTGTTTACTTTGATTTAGTGATCTGTCCTGCCACTGATGCTAGATCTGTCTATGTCAAAAAAGGTTAATAAATGAAAACACCAGTGAGGTATTTATGAATGCTATATCAGTGTTGCCAAACATATCAGCAGACTCTGTTGATGTTCTTCTTGAAAGTTTTAACATAAAAGTTAAAGATGCTATTAATAGAATAGCTCCAGTAAACGTCAGGATGATCACTGGCAGACGTAAAGCACCTTGGAGAAACACAACAGCAGTACAGAGCATGAAAAGAACATGCAGAAAAGCTTTGAAGTACATTATAGCATCTATAAGGACAGTCTTCGGGCTTTCAATGTAGAACTAGGCAGAGCTAGACAGACCTTCTTCTCAAACATTATAAACAACAACATAAACAACACCCGCACTCTTTTTGCTACTGTAGAGAGACTAACAAACCCCCCAAATCAATATTCTAGTAAAATGCTCTCTGACAACAAATGCAATGAGTTTGCAACCTGTTTCTCGGAGAAGAAATCAGAATGGCGATCAATACGGCCTCACATTGTACTCTGGTCAGTCAGAAATCAACAACCTCAGAAATTAGTTATTCTCCCAGAATTTGACATAATTGATATAAAAACCTTGGAAGAAACAGTACAACATCTGAAAGCATCAACTTGCAGCCTTGATACGCTCCCCACATCCTTTCTTAAAAAAGGTACTTCGCTAAAAACAGCAGTTGTAAGTTGTTAAGCCTAAAAAAGAGTATCCTAGACAAAACCACACTTAGCAACTACAGACCAATCTCAAATCTTCCTTTTATAGGCAAGATTATTAAAAAGGTTATTTTTAATCAGCTGAACAAATTTGGACAATTTTCTGTCAGCACCACAGCACAGAGACAGTGCTCATAAAGATAATAAATGACATTCATTTAAACTCTGATTCAGGTAAAATATCAGTGCTGGTGCTACTAGATCTTAGTGCTGCCATTGACACGGTAGATCACACCATACTCTTACATAGACTGGAAAACTGGGTAGGGCTCTCTGGAATGGTCTTAAAATGGTTTAAATCATACTTAAAAGGGAGAGGCTACTATGTGAACAAAGGTAACCATTGTTCTGTGTGGACATCCATGACATGTGGAGTCCCACAAGGCTCAATTCTTGCACCGCTTCTGTTTCATTTGTATATGCGTCCACTTGGTCAAATAATGAAAAAGAACCAAATTGCTTACCACAGCTATGCAGATGACACCCAGATATACTTAGCCATGTCACCCAATGACTACAGCCCCATTGACTCTCTTGATGAAATTAACAGTTGTATACGTCAAAACTTCCTCCAGTTAAACAAAGGCAAAACTGAAGTCATTGTATTTGGAAATAAAGATGAAACTCTTAAGGTTAACACATACCTTGACTCTAGGGGTCTGAAGACACAAAATAAAGTCAGAAATCTTGGGGTAATTTTAGAGTCTGACCTTAATTTCAGTAGTCATGTGAAAGCAATTAGCAAATCAGCTTACTACCATCTCAGAAATATTGCCAGAATTAGATGTTTTGTCTCAAGGCAAGACAGAGAAACTTGTTCATGCTTTCATCACCAGCAGGGTGGACTATTGCAATGGACTCCCTACTGGGATCCCCAAAAAGACATTAGACATCTGCAGCTCATACAGAGCACTGCTGCCAGAATTCTGACCAGAAACAAAAAATCTGAGCACATCACCCCAGTGCTCAGGTCCTTACACTGGCTTCCTGTTACATTTAGAATAGATTTTAAAGTATTGTATTAAAGTATTAAAGTATAAATCACTTCATGGCTTAGGACCGAAATACATTACAGATATGATAACTGAATATAAACCTAACAGATCATCAGGATCAGGTCAGTTAGAAATACCAAGGGTTCCTTCAAAACGAGGTGCATCAGCATTTAGCTATTACACCACCTGTAGCTGGAATCAGCTTCCAGAAGAGATCAGCTGTGCTTCAACAGTAGACACTTTTAAATCTAGATTAAAAACACATCTGTTCAACTCTGCATTTACTGAATGAGCTCTGTGCTGCTTCACACTGACTGCACTTTTACATTCAAATCACTTATACTCCTGTTTTTTTTTTTATCATATCTTAAACTGTTTTTATTAAACTCACATGTATTTTATTTTAAATTCTCATGTATCTTTGCCTTGCCTTGCCTAAAAGCAAAGAGTTGAATAAAAATCCGATTTAGTGCTGAGCAAGTGTTATTGCATCATAAAATAAACCAGCCTATTATGTTTTAGTATGCAAATGAAGGACACGGTTTATCTTCACATTTTTCAAATCAATCACTGTGTTTTTTTAACCCAGGTGGATGTGCTGCGAGCTCTCGGCGCCGAGATCATCCGAACCCCGACTGCCGCCCGTTTTGATTCTCCGGAGTCTCACGTGGGCGTGGCCTGGCGTCTGAAGAACGAGATCCCCAACTCGCACATTCTGGATCAATACCGCAACCCCAGCAACCCGCTGGCTCACTACGACAAAACGGCTGAGGAGATCCTGGAGCAGTGCGACGGTAACTCATGCACGATTGCGCCGGGGTGTGGAGGTGTGTAGTGTTTCAGGGGTGGTGACGTTCTGGCTGTGTGTCTGCAGGCAAAATAGACATGCTGGTGGCCGGAGCTGGAACAGGTGGGACTATCACCGGCATCGCACGCAAGCTAAAGGAGAAATGCCCCAATGTCAAGGTTAGCTCTCTTTATCCCTCGTTACACTTATACAATACACATAATATACCTCATTCCTGGTATATTCCTGATCACCCCTCACACGATTACCCCTGATCACCCCTCACACGATCACCCCCCGATCACCCCTCACACGGTCAGCCCTTATCTGATCACAATCTCCAATTAATTACACCTCATCCAAAAACCTATCACACCTCGTCTGTATTACTCACACTCATGTATTCTCACTTAATCTTTATTTATTCATCATTTAGTTGATTCTGCTTCCACTTATCATTTCTTTCTTTTTGTATGTTTTTTTCCCCTTTTATTCTCCTCTTAAAATCTTTTGTGCATAATCATTAATGTACTTTTTTACTTTTATGTTTGCTTTCTTTTATTTCTCGGTTCATTTATTGCTCTTAAAGTCGCAACTCCAAAACGTTGGGACACTGTGCGAAAACAGAATGCAGTAATCTATCGCATAAACCCATATTTTATTCTCAATGGAACTGAGAAAACATGCTGGAACTGAAGAAATGTACCGTTTTAAGGAGAAAAAAAACAAGCCTATAGTGTCGCAGAAGGTGTAAGAGTCCAGGTGCTAAACTGGCGTGTATGCAGATACTGTGGAAGACTGCATTTTAAGTCAAGTCAAGTCAAGAGGCTTTTATTGTCATGTCTACTATACACAGTGGTACACAGTAAAAACAAGACAACGTTCCTCAGGAACACTGGTGCTACACTAAACAACAACATAGAGCAACAACACAACACAAAGCTACGTAAAGTGCATTGAGTGCAACTGATTGCAAACAGTGCAGACGAAACAGGCAGACAGTGCAGACAGACAACACAAGACAAGACAAAAACCAGAGAGAGCGCCGACCAGTAAACCTACTGTATACTCTGATTATACAGTACTGTGTGAGGAGAACTGTAAAAACTATAACTGGGAGACACAATGCAGTGCAAAAAAACCCAGCAGCAGTCAAAGGTGCAAAAAACAGCATTTATGCCTGTAAGATTATTTCTTTCAATTTCAGTATTTCTGTTATTTAATTATCTATTTTTTGATGATTATTTTGAAATTCTTCAATTTCTTTTGATCAATTGTTTAAATTTTGTGTGTGTTTAAGATTGTTGGCGTGGACCCCGAGGGCTCGATCCTAGCAGAACCAGATGGTCTCAATCAGACAGATAAGACTCAGTATGAGGTGGAAGGAATCGGATACGACTTCATCCCCACAGTAATTGACAGATCTGTGAGTGGCCACTGTGTTTCACGTCACTGCTGGACAAATTGTTGTATCGTGTCAAAAAATGAAGTCAACATTAAACATGTGATCGCTGAATGTTAGGTAGTTGACCACTGGTGTAAGACCAACGACAAGGAGTCCTTCAGCATGTCACGCATGCTCATCCGACAGGAGGGGCTACTCTGCGGTATGTTCACTAATCACTCTAGTCCTCGACAGATCTACGATGCATTATAATGTGTGTATGATGTGTGTATATGGTGTTTGTGTAGGTGGCAGTTCAGGATCAGCCATGACTGCAGCAATGAAGATAGCCAAGGAGCTGAACGAAGATCAGCGATGTGTGGTCGTCCTCCCCGACTCGCTACGGAACTACATGTGAGCATCAGCTGACTCGAATTCTGCCTTCTGATTGGCGAATTCTCAAGAACAATAAAAAACGCAGGATTTGATCAATGCATCAGTTCTAATAAATCAAAACAGGGAGCGACTGTTTACAGCTGCTGTAACATAAGTGAGAACAGGAACTGCTCTGTGCTGTAGACATTCCACAAGATGTAGCTAGAAATAAATAAGAAAACCAGAAAACCCTTGCTTTATTTATTCTCTGTACCGCATCCTATCGCAGGTCCAAATTCCTCAGTGATAAGTGGATGTGTGAAAAGGGTTTTCTGAGAGAAGAGGACCTGATGATCCACAAGCCATGGTGAGTTACACGCACCCATTTCCACCTCGTCTTTTTGTCAGTGGTGCACACGCATTTCTTATTTGCACTGCCTTATACAAACAGAATCTGGCAACCTTTTTTTGTTACATTAACCTGACATTTAGTCCACATTGCTCACCCGAGCTCCAAATACAAAACTATATTTAGACCATATTCCTGTACAATGTAAACAAATGTCCTTTTATTTATTAAATCATTATTAGAAATTGTCACAACATTTTTATTTCTTTTTTTTCTGGTAGATCTCAGACCAGATGCACCTGATCTTTAGTGTTCATTTCTGGCAACATTGTATTTTCTGTGTTTAGGGAATACCCATTGTCTGTAATAATCTATTAACTTGCGGTTACATTTCTGGTTGGGAACATAAAGAACATAAGGAACGTAAGGAACGTAAGGAACGTAAGGAACGTTAGGAACGTGGTCTGGTCCGGTTCAGTGTATCCGATGCATCATGTGTCTCTTTTTCGTCTCGTCACGTCTCATCTTGGCGATGCAGGTGGTGGAATCTGACCCTCCAGGAGCTGCAACTCTCTGCCCCACTAACGGTTTTGCCATCTGTCAGCATTAAAAATACTATCAAGATCCTGAAGGACATGGCGTTCGACCAGGCTCCTGTAGTGGACGAGGCTGGGTACGTCTACATGAACAACACGTACACTGATACACACCTACAGTGTGCACTGACACAATCACGTACTGCAGCAGAGAGTACAGAGCCTTTCACCCCACTCTTAAACATAGTGCAGCGTCACAGCCTATGCACTGTGAAACATGATGGTGGTAGCACCTCGCTCAGAGACACACTCTGGTTCCTACAGGTTTCTCGGCTTGGTGCAAGTTTGAAATCCTAATTGCAGCAAATTTGTGTGTGTGTGTGTGTGTGTGTGTGTGTGTGTGTGTGTGTAGCATGATCGTGGGGATGGTGACACTGGGAAACATGCTGTCCTCTGTACTCGCCGGGAAGGTCAGTCCATCCGACCCTGTCATCAAAGTCCTGTATAAGCAGTTCAAACAGGTAATACACCCACACACACACACACACACACACACACACACACACACACACAGCCTTGACTGTAGATCAAGATAGAGTTCCTCATACATACTTGGGCAGGACATGACACACATAACATTAGAGATTTGTGCAGCCTGCTGTGTCCATACACACCTCTGTTCACACACACACACACACACACACACACACACTCGATTACATACTTCACAAGGACTTCAGAATTGCTTTATTTTAATTTAATCCAATTCAATTCATATTTATTTGTATTGCACTTTCAACAATGACCATTGTCTCAAAACAGCTTTACACAGATAATGTGGCGATAAAAATATATTTTTTTATAAGTGTAAGTTTGTCCCTGATGAACAAACCAGTGGAGACTGTGGTAAAGGAAAAACTGCCCGAGACGGCATAAGGAAGAAACCTTGAGAGGAACCAGACTCAAGAGGGAACCCATCCTCATCTGGGTTGCACCGAATGTCCATTTATAGCAGATATACGATGTTGAGATGTGCAGTGATGGGATCAGATGTATGTATGTATGAATGTATGTATGTATATATAGCTGTGTGTGTGTTGTGTGTGTGTGTGTGTGTGTGTGTGTGTGTGTGTGTGTGTGTGTGTGTGTGTAGGTTCATCTCACAGATAACCTGGGTAAAATCTCCCGGATCCTGGAGACGGATCACTTCGTCTTGGTGGTACACAATCAGATCCAGTGTAAGTGAACTCTGTTGGATTTTACTCTGAGGGTGAATCAAACACCCCTGTTCACTCCACTTACTAAATAGTGTATATCAGTGCAGCGTTCTAGAACACAGAGACAGATCAGTGTTCCTGATGCTCAGGCAATGAACACTCCTGACCACTCCTAAAGACAGAAGCAGAGCCAGGGTTTACATAGGGGTGGCCAGGCACAGAAAATATCATCATGCAAAAAAACATGGCATCAAGTCAACCTTAAAATACTTTTTCAAACTAAATCACAGTGATGTTTAATGTGCAACTGCTACAATCTTTTAATAAGAATTCGAATGAATATAACATTTACATCAATTCTGTTATTATATAAAACCTCGATCATAGCAATTATACTGAAACTTTTTCACCATATTGAAAATCCTAGATAAAGTGACAATAGTTCTGAAGTCATCTAATGTAAAACGTTTTACAATTTTATAACTCGCCTAATAAAATGTTTCTGTGATCAAAAAATCAGAGTTGATCCAGGCACCGATATACAAATAAAACAATACACATGAATAAACAAAGTGGACAATAAACATATTGGGGATAAAAATTAAATAGATTATATATAGAAAACGTCGAATAGTAGAATAATGAATGCTTCCATTAATCCCAATGGGTTTTTAGACCATCATATGATCACCGTTGATTTGAATCTGAAACATAGGTGACAGTCAGGACCTTTCTGGTGATTCAGTAGGAAATGTTGTATATTGTAATAGTCTTGAAAGTGTGTTTGGAAAGTTGGGGGGAAAAAAAGATGTAAAAAATCTTAGTCAGTGGTTAAAATTGCAGCAATAGACAGAGACCTTATCAATAATAAGATTTTCAAGCAAAAAAAAAAAGAAATGGAATCATTATTGTAGAACAGGTTAAAAGTGCTTTAATAAGATTAATGATAGACCAAGTAAAGACTGTCCACCAGAAAGCAAATGCTTTTTCACCCTAATGAAACAATGACACAAAGGAAATACAGGAATTAGCGGTGGATGGTGATTACAGTACAGAGAACTCTGACCCTGAAACATCTGATCTACAACCCCAATCCCAAAAAGTTGAGTAATTTGAGTAAAATGTGAATATTACCAGAATGCAATAATAAAATGTAATCAAACCATATTTTTTTTCACAAAAGAACATAGGGAACATTTCGAATGTAAAATATCGAGGTAAAAATAAAGTTATTTTGAATTTGATGGCTGCAACACGTCACAAAAAAGTTGGGACGGGACAAAAACATCTGGAAAAACTAAGTGTTATTAAAATGAAACAGCTGGAGAAACACTGGAGTTGGAGAAAACTAATGATGGGTTAATTCCCAACAGGTCAGTAAGACGATTGGGGAAAAATAGTGTATCTTTGAGAGGACGATTGTCTTAGAATTAAAGATGGACTGTGGACCAGTTTCAGAATAATGTTCCTCAACACATCTTATTAAACGTTTCAAAGAATCTGTAGAAATATCCGTACACAAGCAATGTACTGAGGCAAAGTGAAAAACTGTTCTGTGGTCAGAAGAATAAAAATGTTAGTTTCTTTTTGGAAACCATGGACACCACGTCCTCTGGACTAAAGAGGAAGGGACCATCTGGCCTGTTATTAGAACTCAGTTCATAAAGCCACATCTCTGATGGTAAGGGATTTAATTAGCACATGTGGAAAGGCTCCATCAATGCTGAACGTTATACACAGGTTTTAGAGCAACAAATGCTTTCATCTAGAAAACGTATTTTTTTAGAGAAGGCCTTGCAGCAAGAATCCGGTATCAGACACCTATGAGACAATATTCCTCTCCCAAAACTTCAGCAACTGGTCTCCTTAGTTTTTAGGTGTATACTGACAGAAAAGTTGGGACAGGCCCACGTTTACCACTGTGTAGCATCACATCCACGTGTTGCAGCTATCAAATACAAAATGACCAAAAATGACATTTTAGTCTTCAAAATAGTATTTTAGGATTTATCATATTTGCATTTGCTCGTTTAGTTTATTTACATTGTGCACAGCATCCCAACTTTTTTGGAATTGGGGTTGTACTTGTGAATTTACTGCAGCTGTGATCTGAGCAACGTGAGACGCTAGACAAGGAAATCACACTTCAGGATGTAACAGAAGCAATGAAACAACTACACGCAGGTCGCTCTCCAGGAATCGATGTTTCCAATCAGTTTTTGGTGTGCAGTTCTTTAACCACAGCCAAAAAAGGTCATCCAGGCTCTTTTCACTTTTGTCGCTCTTAGCAAATGGAGTTAACTTAAAGGTTATTTATTTACATTTATTTAAAAAAAAAAAACTTATTGTATCCCAGAAAGGTCATTTATGAACAATCAGTTCTTGATTCCAGATGCTCTTGACATTGGTCGTGCTGATGAACGTGAACAGATTACTGTATAATATCAGTCATGGTCAAAGTGAATGGACAACTAATTGTTCTAATGCAGGTTTTAGAAGGAATTAGGCAGGGAAGCTTCATCGCCTTGGCTATAGAACCTATTTTCAGGGTTTCACAGGGTCTTAAAAAGTAAAAAAAAAATGTCTACAATTAGAAATCAAAATGTTATACCTTAAAAAGTCATAAATTCACTGTTCCATGTCTTAAAATGTTTCTTTTCTTTCTCTCTGTTTTTCTCTTTCTCTGACTGTCCATCTGCTCTTCTCTATTTACTCTGTCTCAGATTCTGTCTCCTGTCTAACTGGCTCTGTTTGTCTCTCTGTGTTCTGCAGACCTGACCGACGGCTCGTCTATCCTGAAGAAGATGGTGTTCGGGATCGTCACAGCCATCGACCTTCTGAACTTAGTGACCACTCGAGAGAGGAGAGAGCGCACGCAGTCCGAGTGTTCGCTCCCTGATGACTTGTAGCTGATCTCTAACACACACACACACACACACACACACACACACACAGAAGATTAGTTTTCTTTCTAATGCAAGTGCTTGTGTTCTCCGCAGTATATTTAACGTGAACATCATTCTACACCTTTACAGGTGTAACGATAATTCACACCACTGGCCATGGCTGCGTTGCTAGGCAACCGTGCTCTCCGATCTCCACATCGGAACACTGAAGATCGGTCAGTGTTTTCAGCGCAGTGGAAGGACAAATCCACACTCGACAGCCATTTACTGTTTCTTGCCAAATATCGCTGCACTTCACACGCTTTATTCACAATGCAATAAAGATGAAACCACTGCTCTTTGTTTATTTCTCTCTGAGAAGTGCGTCTACTGTGTATTGAGAGTTTAAATGAATCCCGCTGATCCGGGGACTGATTTAGCGGTCTGTATGTGCAGTTGTATGAGCCTGCCCCCTCGTGGCCGCATCGGGTCACTGCAGGACAGCCACACAGAATCTGATTTACTGTTCTAGGATTGTGAATGATTATTGATTGTTGATGCTTTGGCCTCTAGAATGCTTGATCATTTTTCTTCTTTCTTTATCTTTCTTTATTCTTGTTGGTTGATTGTAAATGAAACCTGTGTGTGAGATGTAGGATGTGAATAAGTGCAGTTTTGAGGCTTGTTATATCCTCCACCATGTTTCTTTTCAGGCTTTTTTTGATTTTTATTTTTTATTCTACATTTGATTTCACATGTTAAATAAAGTTTTTTTCTTCTTTAAGACAGGTGTGCATTGTGTTTCCTGCTTTTTTTCTATCAGTCTCTCTCTCTTCCTCTCTCTCTCCCACTCTCAGTTAATTCAGTACAGATTGCTTTATTGGCATGATAAAAACCACATTATCACCTAAGCAGCAGGAACAACACAGAAAATGATGGAGAACAGCTAAAGAAAATCTAAAGCAAAAAACCCCAAAGAAGTCATGCGGCAAATACTGAAATAAAAATTGAAACAGTACATGTGTAGTGGATATTGGGGTTGTGGCTGAATGCTTATTGGTTGTTTGTGTCTTGGTGATGTTTGTCCTTTAGGAGATGGAAAGATGCTACAAAATCTTGCAGTGCTTTTTCTTAAATTCATTCACAACCAAAGTAAAGTTACTCATTAGAGTTATTTCAATGCTTCTATGTGATAGTGTATTATTAATACAGTGTAGTATTATTATTAATATCTCTTTAGTGTTTTTGGAGGTTGTCTGTCAGGGTCCAGGACTGACACTAATCCTCCAGAAGATACAGGCTGTCCTGAAGTCTCTCTCTCTCTCTCTCTCTCTCTCTCTCTCTCTCTTTCTTTCTTTGTTCTCCTTCCTTTCCTCTCTGTTTATCTGTCTCGCTCTCTTCTCACTCTCTGTCTCTCCAATCTGTTTATCAGTCTCACTTTTGTCTTATTCCCTGTCTCTTTTCTCTCTTTGACTGTCTCTTTCTCTGTCTCTCTCTCCTCTCAGTCTGTATGTGGGAAATCCAGAGTTACAGTCCACAACAGGAGAAACTGCTTTGCTCATTTGTGTTTTTCTGAACATTAAACTGAAGTTCAGAAATGAACAGAGAGGAAATAGAAATGAAGAGGGACAGTAGACGTGAGACGTGAGACATCCAGAGATCAGGAGACATCAGGAAAATGATTCACTTTAAATTACAGGAACTGTTTGAAAGGAATTCAAAAGAAATCTTCAGTGAATTTGACTGAAAGGCTTCAGGATGTCAGAGTGTTTATTATTATGTTGTCTATTCTCTGATCATTTATAGTCCCAGGTCAAAGCTGCCACACACACACACACACACACACACACACACACACACACACACACACACACACACACACACACAATCTCCATTGTTACAAATAATATTAAATTTAATTGAATTACAGCAATGCATTATTAAATCAACTCAACACACTGTGTACATAATCGACTCATAAACCCCGGCTACATTCTTTATTCATTCACGGTCGACAAACACACACATCTTTCTATTTCTTTTTATTTCTTTTTGCTCCCAATATGTTCCATTTGATTGTATTGAAAATGTTAGTGATCAGTGATGTTTCTTTGGGAACAGTAGTGATCAGAGATAAATTTTTTGCAATATAAGTGATCATTCATTGATTTTTGAGCAGAGTAAATATCAGTGATTGGTTGTTGAGAGTAGTGTAGTGATTAGATGATGATCAGTAATTGACTGATGAGCAAAAGCCCACTTATGTATCTGCAGTATGTATATCTTTTCGCCACTAGAGGCCGGTATTTTGCACGTTAACTAAAAACACTGGAAAGTTTCCATCACTGCTCCCTCTTTATTTCAGGCTTTTTGTTCTCACCCTGAATTTAGCTTCACCCCCAGACATTTCCATAAACAATTCCTTCCACTTAACTCGGAAGTCTGATCTGTGTATTTTTCATTTAAAGTACAAAGCATAGCATGAAATTACCAACATTACTGACCATGAGTTGATGTACTTACTTTATAAACTGAATCCAAATGTTTATTTAACTGCATGAAATACTCAGGGAGTAAGAGGGAATGAGGTGCTCATTTAATCTCAGTAAAGAGATTTTTTTTATTCAGTGTTGAGGCTATAAAACATGGCCATGACATAAGACAGCGAAATCAACTTGTGCTGTTAATATCATGAACAGCAGCTACGCAAATTCCTCTCCACTGCTTCTCTTTCTCTCCCCATCCTGAGGCTTCCTGAGGTTGCTCCAGCTCCAGTCACGTCCCACCTCATGAAGATTGTGGACCTTTAAAGAAGTAGATGCCAAACTCGCAAACATCCCGAACCATCTAGAGACGTACCAGTGCCAATTGGATCCCACTACATGTGTGGAGTTTTGACTTTGGACCTCCTGGAGTGTTTAAAGGCTCTGAAATGGAGAAGCTGGTGCTGGATCTGTGATGATCACAAATGTTGAGCTATTTTATGAGTTGCTCAGTAGCTCCTAGTTTTATAACCACAACTGACTGTATACGACTGTAGAAAGAAAATTACTAATAATCTTACATTCCAGTGCTCATGTTAGTTCTCACTCTCCAGTGTTCTGTACTGGATCAAACTCTTGATGTCACCCAAATGAGGATGGGTTCCTCTTTTGAGTCTGTTTCCTCTCAAGGTTTCTTCCTCATAACATCTAAGGGAGTTTTTCCTTGCCACAGTCACCACGGCTGCTCATCAGGGATAAACACACATCATTCACCTTCACTATTAAATTCTGTAAAGCTGCTTTGAGGCAATGTCTGTTGTGAAAAAACTCTATAGAAATAAACTTGACTTGACTTGATCAGGAACCTTGTGGTTTAATATCAACTTAATCAATAAGCAGAACATTTTATTTCAATACTAATCCTCTAGAGCCTGTAGATTAGTTAAATGTTAGGTCATAGATCATTTTTCAATTCAGTTCAACTGAATTTGTCTTGCACTTTTAATAGTGGACATTTTCCCAAAGCAGTTTTACAGCAATAAATAAATTACATATATGCAGGACAGTGCTGACAGTGGCAAGGAAAAGCTCCTGAGATGGTATGAGGAAGAAACCTTGAGATTAACCAGACTCAAAAAGGAATCTCATCCTCATCATTGAATGTCTATTTATTATACTTCCATCATTGTTACGGTTATCAACTGTTCACTAATGGATGCTTAAATTGAAATTGTGTTCATGGCAATTGCAGCCTTAGATTTAGAGAAAGCGTATGACAGGGAGGAGAGAGGAGTTGTGCTATTGTATGAGGAAGTCGGTGTGGCAGAAAAGTATGTGAGGATGGTGCAGGACATGTATGAGGACAGTGTGACAGCAGTGAAGTGTGCAGTAGGAACGATAGACTGGTTCAAGGTGGAGAAGGAACTTCATCAAGGATCGACTCTGAGACCTTTCCCATTTACAGTGGTGATGGACAGGTTGATGGACGAAGTCAGACAGGAGTCTCCATGCACTATGATGTTTGCAGATGATATTGTGATTTGTGGTGAGAGTAGGGAGCAGGTGGAGAAGAGCCTGGAGAGGTGAAGGTATGCGCTGGAGAGAAGGGGAATGAAAGTCAGTAGGAGCAAGACAGAGTACATGTGTGTAAATAAGAGGGAGGGCAGTGGAGGGGAGATGGAGAGGTGGAGAAGGTGGAGGAGTTCAGGGTCAACAGTGTAATGTAGAGTGTTAGAGAAGTGAAGAAAAGAGTACAGGCAGGGTGGAGTGAGTGGAGAAGAGTGATAGCAGGAGTGATTTGTGATAGAAGAGTATCTGTGAGAATGAAAGGAAAGTTTATAGGACTGTGGTGAGACCTGAAATGTTGTATGGTTTAGAGACAGTGGCATTGAATAAAACACAGGAGGTGGAGCTGGAGGTAGCAGAGCTGAAGATGTTAAGATGTTTGTTTGGAGTGATGACTATGGACAGGATTAGAAATTAGTTTATTAGAGGGACAGCGCATGTAGGACGTTTTGTAGACAAAGTGGGGGAGGAGAGATTGAGATGGTTTGGACATGGGGTATATCAGTAGGAGAATGCTGAGGATGGAGTGGCCAGGAAGGAGGAAAAGAGGAAGACCAAGGAGGAGGTTTATGGATGTGGTAAAGGAAGACATGCAGGTAGTTGGTTTGAAAGAGGCAGATGTAGAAGACAGGGGGGTATGGAGACGGATCTGGATCCGCTGTGGAGACCCCTAATGGGAGCACCAGAAAAAGAAGAAGAATCTTTAGACCGTTCGTGTGGACAACTTCCTCAGCGAGAGTACAGAGTTGTCTCTATCTGAAGAGTACTCCATCCACAGGTAAAGCATCAGGAAGGATCAGGAAGGTCCAGAGAGCAGACGGGGACATGATCACTGGTAACTCCTTTAGAATCATGTGTAGCTTGATATAGAGAGTAAGAGAAAGACAGGACATGGATTATTAGATATTCTTTTTTTGAGACTCGGATCACAACAATCACAACAACATCAGCTGAGAATTTTATAATCAACAGCACACACACACACACACACACACACACACACACACACACAGAGTCACGTGTAAATATAAAGCAGGCTTAATGCTTTAATGTGCTCGTAAGCTGGAATAAACAGGGAAATGAGCAACAGAATGCTTATTCAATGCCAAATTCCCACATTGAGAACATGCACGGTGGATGTCCGTATAGATCTGCTTATTTATTACATTTAGAGCCAGAAAAAACTTTTGAGTGCTTTTTTTCTGAGCAGAAATACTGGAAATGTTCTGATTAACACATGAGGGAAATCCATTCAAAACATCTACAGCTAAAAACAAAAACACGTAGTTCCCAGTGCAACCAGCAGAGAGACCCAGCATTAACGTACCTTAACGCTCCATTCAGGCAAAAAGCAGAAGTATAGAGGTGAGTCTGATTTTTGAAACATATAAGTGTATGTACAGTATATGAATGTATTACAGTATGTGGCCTGGTATTTTACAGAGTTAATACAGTTTATCCCCTGCTGCATTACACACATCAGAGCTTTGACCCTGTGTCAAGGGATTTGGAATTGAGCTTAATGTTAATCAGGTTAATGTGGTCATGTTTTTGTGTGTGTGTGTGTGTGTGTGTGTGTGTGTGTGTGTGTGTCTCTTCAAAACAGTTTTAATGGTGTGAAGTATAGAATAAATACATCGATCGTTTATAACGTTATGACCACTGAATGGTGAAGTGAAGAACACTGATGATCTCTTCATCATGGCACCTGTTAGTAGGTGGATTTATTTATTAGGCAGCAAGTGAACATTTTTACTCAATGTTGATAGAAGCAGGAAAAATGGCAAAACAACATTATTTGAGTACATTTGACAAATTGTGATGGCAAGATTCAGTAATCCAAGGTCCAAGGAAGGAACAGTGGTGAATCAGCGACAGGGTTATGGCACCAGGATGCACTATGGGAAAAGGCAAGCTCTGACGCTTTAGACCATGTACACCCTTTCATGGATACGGTATTCCATGATAGCTGTGGCATTGTTCAGCAGGATAATGCACCTTGCCACAAAGCAAAAATGGTTCAGAAGGTTTCTTTATACAACAGAGTAGCAATGGTGAGGTCCAGCGCCCCAGCCCACATTACAGCTGCTGTGTATAAAAGTCACCTTCAGTGTGCAAGGTCAAACATCAATCACTGATCACTATTCAATCACTGATCACTACTATTCCCAACAACCAATCACTACAGTTCCCAAGCACTGATCACTACTATTCCCAACGACCAATCACTGATCCGAATCACTGATCACTATTATTCCCAACAACCAATCACTACTGTTCCAATCACTGATCACTAGTATTCCCAACAACCAATCACTACTGTTCCCAAGCACTGATCACTACTATTCCCAACAACCAATCACTGTTCCCAATCACTGATCACTACTATTCCCAACAACCAATCACTGTTCCCAATCACTGATCACTACTATTCCCAACAACCAATCACTACTTTTCCCAAGCACTGATCACTACTGTTCCCAAGCACTGACCACTACTGTTCCCAAGCACTACTGATCACTACTGTTTTCAACAACCAATCCTTAATCATTTCTGGCCCCCCAGTGTTTCCTAAAACCATTTACTCACTACTGTTCCCAATCAATATAATTTAAAAAAAATTTATTTCTATAACGCTTTTTACAATGGACATTGTCTCATAGCAGCTTTACACAGATAAAGCAGTAATACGGTTATATAAAATAATGTGTACCTTTCTTCTACCTGCATACAAGGTTATTCCTTATAATTGTTTATTCATAATGAGTGAGCCAGTGGAGACTGTGGTAAAGAAAAACTCCCTGAGATGGTATGAGGAAAAAACCTGCAGTGGAACCAGACTCAAAAGGGAACATATCCTGATCTGGGTGGCATTGAATTGCTATTCATTGCAGTCCCATTGTTGAACTATTCATGCAACCAGAGGTCCTGAGCCATTGTAGTAAAGTGTTGATATTAATTACAGTCTGAAACAATCCAAAGTTCTTGGGGCTCAGCGGCTTCATGAATCTTTAGCCTTCACTGATCACTACTGTTCACAAAAAACAATTACTAATTATTACTCTCCCCAATCACTAATCTTTCCTGTTCTCCAAAACCAATTACTGATCACTACTAAAAAAATACAAAATTACAATTACTGAACACTGATGTTCTCAACCACCAATCACTTTCCATTGCTGTTCCCCAAAACCAAACACTAAGCACTACTGTCCCAGTGTTCCCAGCACCAGTCACTAATCACTACTGTACTCAATAACCAATAAATATGTATGGCCATTCCATCACTAAACACCACTGTTCCCAATCACTAAACCACACTGTTCCCAATCACTAAACACCACTGTTCCCAATCACTAATCACCACTGTTCCCAATTACTAAACACCACTGTTCCCAATTACTAAACACCACTGTTCCCAATCACTAAACACCACTGTTCCCAATTACTAAACACCACTGTTCCCAATCACTAAACACCACTGTTCCCAATCACTAAACACCACTGTTCCCAATCACTAATCGCCACTGTTCCCAATTACTAAACACCACTGTTCCCAATCACTAATCGCCACTGTTCCCAATTACTAAACACCACTGTTCCCAATTACTAATTGCCACTGTTCCCAATTACTAAACACCACTGTTCCCATGCACAATTTACTGATCACTACTGTTTCCAATCTCTAATCACCACTTATCCTATTCAGTAATCACTGATCACATTTGTTTTAAATTCTCTCCTTTACAACATCTGCTTGAATAAAAGTCAGTTAGTCATGTAACAGTTCCTTCTCTGAATATTTCCAGACTCCTCGTCACCACTGCTTTGTTTTTCTCTGCGTTCTTTTGAATATTTAAAGAATCTATCAAAAGGTGCGTTCTCCTTATCTTCAGGGAATCACTGTTCATCATGGAACATGTTTTAATTTGCAAAAGATGGAGATTTATCTAATATCCAAATCCAGACATTCCACGCCTCATAAAAACCCTCGTTATTTTTTTTTACGTGGTACCATTAAGTGATTCTCTACAGATGATCTGCAGCAACATCACTACCTGCATCGCTGTTTCCTTTGGGATTTGACTAAACCAGCGGTTGAGTGTGTTGTTGGAGCTTTAATTGTTATTGATTTGTCTTCTGGCTGGCCTGATTTCTTACTGGCCTGAACACAGACACCCACACAAACACACCCACAAACACACACACACACACACACACACACACACACACACACACAGCTGCACTTACGGTTAGCAGGTCAGGAGAAAGGAATGAAGTGATGTAACTGTGCTGCAGAAGAAAAAAAGCCTGAACACACTGGGGACACGGTGCAGTGTGTATGTGTGTGTGTGTGTGTGTGTGTGTGTGTGTTTAGGAAACGTTTCATAATGGGCGGTATGTGTCCCCCTCACCACCGTCATCTGTTCTTCCTCTTTCCAGCTTCCTGTCTCAGTGTTTTTTTGAGAAATCCCGCATTTATCATCCGCCAGGAGAATTGACCACAAGAACTAGCATCTGAGGGAAATTCTTCTGTCATATTTGTGTTTTTAAGTTTTTAGTTTTTTACATATTTGTAATATTCTAATGCCTCTTAGACTTTTTTAGCTGCCGCAGATGTACAACTGGGTATCAAGATCAACAAGAATCCATTAATATGCACGGGGCGACAGATGCCGATGCAGGATTTTGAAGCAAGATCTGGCTCGAATCCCAAACACGAAGCAACGTCAGACAAGGTCAAAAAACCAGGCCAAATTCAGAGGATAAAATCGAGCAGGCAAAGATAAAGAAACACAAATCAAATCATCAAAGGCCACCAAAAAAAGTAAAAAAAAAAAAAGCTTGGTAATAGCAGAGGCAAAAAATAGTGCTGAGTATATATGCTTCAAGATGAAATTAAAGAAACATAGTCTAAAAGAGAGTGTGTGTGTGTGTGTGTGTGTGTGTGTGTGTGTGTGTGTGTGTGGTTGGGGGGCATGTTTGAAGGCCATGCTATCTGCTAGGATATAGAGTTAGATAGCTGAGTTTTGACAAATTTGCATTTTGGAAATTCGATACATCGGTACATCTAATGAGCTAAATGAAAGTAATGTGGTTAAGGTATTGTTCTTTGGTTCAGATGGTCATAAGTTCAGATCATGGCACCACCAAATTGACTATGCAAGGCCCTTAACTGTGAACTGCTCCATTGTATAAAATGAGGTTATAGTTTCTCTGGCTAAATGCAGCTACCAAATACTGTAAACTAGTTACTAGTACTAATCTACCAAGCTTAGCAAAAATGTAACTTAAAAATGTGTCTTTAGATTTACCAGCAAATGTTTCACAATATTAGAAAAAGTATTAGGACACCTGACATATCTTCTGCTATAGAGCTCTAAACCCTTTTGAACACATTTGGGATAAATGTGAACGCTGACTGCACCCCAGGCGTCCTCACCTCACTTATAGAATAGAATAGACTTAGGGCCAGGCATGATACAGGGCCCTCTGGAGCACAGAGGGTTTAGGGCCTTGCTCAAGGGCCCAAGAGTGGTATCTTGGTGATGTGGCAATGTGGAACTTGACCACTGAGCTACCACTCCCACTTACTTCCATAACTGACTTTACTAACACCTTTGTGGCTGAAAGAATCTTCACAATATCTAGTGGAACATCTTTCCAGAAGAGTGTAATTCATTATAACAACAAATAGAGATGAATGTGGACTACGATATTCAAAGCAATCTTTTGTCCATGTTGTACATGCAGGAGATTTTGCTGAGGTAAGCAAAGAGGAAAGGAAAGAAAGAAAACTCTGAAGGGTGAATTGAAAATGCAGAAAGGTTGGTTTGCTTTGGGAAATTATTTAAGTGTCGATTTTCATTATTACTGCAATAAAGAAGAACTTTTCTAAAGTACAATGACTCAGGTATCTGCTGCTCCTGCTTACAGTGAAAGCCTAAGGGCAGCTGAGAAATATGAAAGGTGTTGTGAAAAGTCACAGACGAGTGAAGCTGTTCAACGCAGCAGAAGTAGTTCCTGTTCATTTACATTTTCCCGAAGGCTTTGTGGAACCCATACACTATGCAGATCTACTCTGAAAAAAGTTCAATTTCAATTTACTTTTATCTGATGAATTAATTACAGAATTTATACTTTCATCCCAAATGAGTTTGGATGATCATGAGCATGGTCGATGAGTCATTACTCACTTACAAGGCGTTGCGCGGTTCTGCCGGGAATTCCTCTTCCGCATCTGCCATCTTTATCCTGTAGTGAAAGAAAGCGTGTAGAGAGAGCCGTGGTTAGTCGGGAGCCCAACTCCAACTCACTGTCCTTTCAGCTGCCTTTTATAAGCCTTGCCGGGCTTGAAGATAGTGAGAAGCCACCACTCCAATTGAGCTCAAACCATGTCTTGTAAGGACGTCACGCCTCCTCGTTGGCTTCCGCACCCTGCTGATGGTTGGATTTGGAGCGCTTGCCTCTTTTGGTACCTGAGGTGGAGGCCCGTCGTCACATCTAACAGATTGGACGGTAACAGGATGGATGGTAACTGGGAGGACAGTAACAGTAACAGAGAGGACAGTAACAGGATGGAAGATAACAGGGAGGATAGTAACAGATTGGACAGTAACTGGGAAAATAGTAACAAAAAAGACTGTAACAGGATGGACAGTAACTAGGAGGACAAAATCATGGAGGGCAGTAACAGGTTGGACAGTAACAGAGAGTACAGTAACAAAATGGATGGTAACTGGGAGGACAGTAGCAGGAAGGACAGTCCCAAAAACAATGCTAAAACCATTCACCCAAATGTACTGAAGAAAATTCACATAAAACCCAGCTAAAAATATCTGAACTCTGAATAAATGAACGTCAGTCAAAGTCAGGTGGAATACAATTCTAGAAATTGATGGTGATACCAAATTATATTACTGGGTTTTTGACTCAGCGCAGGCCCTTCAGACGTTTCCCATCATGGTGGTGTGCCACAGACCTTCATTAGTCAGTGTAGCACCTTACAGCATTGCGTTAAATCATTAGCCAGGCTAGTGCTGTGCTGCGCAGCTAGCATCCTGACAGAGCTGAAACGCTGATAAGGAGACGCACAGAGGGAGCTGAGCCTCGATTTAACGCTGACTCTTTCACAGTCGCCACGGTCATCACTTTTCCTTCCAGACTCATGCTGCTACACACACACACACACACACACACACACACACACACACACACGTTCAGGGTTGGCAAAAGTCCAGCCTTTCTCGCGTACATTCTCGCGTGTCACGTAGTGCGTCATTCATTCTGACCATGTTGCCAGAAATTAATTAATTACATCATTATTTCACAGTCCTCACACACCATCACCAACACTGCACTATGTTACTAACGTCAAACGCCAAAACCAAGCTGTGTACAGAGTTTATAGAGAGAGAAATAATGAGTAAATGACTAGATTTCTGTCTCTATTTCGAACACACACACACACACACACACATGGTATTCACAAGCATGTACAATGAGAACAACAGACATGAGCGACAATCTGTGAGGTTTGCTGATCAAAATATGTGTGCTAATCAAAGCTGAAAGGAAATAACTTATCATTGACAAAGTAATGTGACATGCAAGGGATAATGGGTAGTGTAGTCTCGTTGCTCCAACACTAGTCAACAAGGAGTTTATATTCAACACTGCTTGTTCATGTTTTCGTTTTTACATGTAGATAAAGTGCTAAACAGTTAGAGCAGGCTAAGCTAGCGGCTAGTTTTTAGCTACAGTGCACCGGGAAAGTATTCACAGTGCATCGCTTTTCCACATTTTGTTATGTTACAGTCTTATTCCAAAAACCCAGCCATTAGAGTTGCTCAAGCCAGTGCACTCTTAGTGCTGGTCCCAAGCCTGGATAAATGTAGAGGGTTGTGTTAGGAAGGGCATCCAGTGCAAAACATGTGCCAAATCAAATATGTGCATCACAAACCTGAATTTCATACCGGATCAGTCGAGGCCCGGGTTACCAATGACCGCCACAGGTATCGTTAGCCAACAGGGTACAGGTGAAAATTGGGCTACTGTTGGCCGAAGGAGGAAAGGAGAGGAGGAAGATGTGGCAGGGAAAGGAGAAGTGGAGGTTTAGGTTGGTACTTTAAATGTTGGTACTATGACTGGTAAAGGGAGAGAGGGAGCTGATATGATGGAGAGGAGAAAGGTAGATATGTTGTGTGTGGAAAGGGAGTAAGACCAGGAACATTGGAGGTGTTTAAACTGTTCTATCATGGTGTGGATGAAAAGAGAAATGGTGTAGGGGTGATTCTGAAGGAAGAGTACAGTAAGAGTGTAGTGGAGGTGAAGAGAGTTTCTGATAGGGTGATGATCGCTCAGTTGTAAGTTGAAGGGGTGATGATAAATGTCATCAGTGCCTATGCTACACAAGTTGGCTGTGAGATGGAGGAGAAAGAAAAATTCTGGAGTGAGTTAGATGAAGTAAGGGAAAGTGTACCTAGGAAAGAAAGAGGCAGGTTAATGCCTGTCCCTGTGTGGAGGATCTCCTGCTATAGAGCTTCAACCCTATTGCACACTGACTGCACCCCAGACCTCCTCACTTCACCTACATCACTACCAGACTTTACTACTATTACTCTAATTCAGCACTTCTCTCTCTTCCTCTATCACTCACTTTCACTCTGTCTGTCACTCTCTCCCTCTATTACACTCTTTCTACCTCCATCAATCTCTCTCCCTTTCTCTTCCCATCCTTCTTCACTCTCACCCTCCTCTTTTTATCTCACACCTCCTCTCCTCTCTCTTTTTTTTTCTCTTTCTCTCCTCTTCCTCCATTCTTTGTGTCCTCCTCTGCTGTCTTTGTGCTCATCTCCTCTCTTTATTTCCTCCTCTTTTTTCTCCTAATCCCCTTTTCTCTTTCTCTCCTCAACTCTTCCTTCCCTGAGTCCGTAGCTTCATTTTGAAATTGGAGTCACCACAGAGAAAGAGAAAGAGAAAGAGGATGAGAGAGGGAGTGAGAAAAAAAAGGGAGAGGGAGAGAGAGGGATTGAAAGAGAATGAGAGGCATTCATGCAGAGAGAACGAAAAAAGAAAAGGTGAGGTTATGAACAAGTGGAATAGAGGATGGAAGAATGGAGTCAGAAAGATACAGCTGGAGAGAAATAGGTAGGGGGGGTAAGAAAGAAAGAAAAAAAAAGAGAGAGAGAGAGAGAGAGAGAGAAAGTTCAGTTCAGAATGGCAGTGGCAGAGTTTTTGCACCTCTACATTAAAGAAATACCAGTTATATTGGCACCCCTAAAATTATTATTTCCAGGAAATCCACGAATGCCCATGTTTTATATGAGCATCTGCTTATTTGAGCATCTCAAGAACCCAAAGCTGGAATGCTGGATCACACACACACACACACACACACACACACACACACACACACACACACACATATACATATATATATATATATATATATATATATATATATATATATATATATATATATATATATGTCAAATCGACACAGATACAACAATACAATTATTGTATTATTATACAACTATTAAACTTATTAACACAGGAAGAGTCTCAGAGCTGTTTCTCAATGCAGAAGAGGCTTAAATAAGATTTTGATTCAACATAATACAATGCTCTGCAATTCAATATGGTACAGACAGTTCCTTCTTTGGTTTAGACAGAGACAGCAAAGTGCCTTTTGACTTCAAACGCATGGACTTTGCATTGGACTAAAACTTTCTTTCGGCTTCTCCCATTAGGGGGCGCCACAGCGTATCATCCACATGTTTGATTTGGCACGTTTTTACGCTGGATGCCCTTCCTAACGCAACCCTCCTCATTTATCCGAGCTTGGAACCGGCACTGAGAGTGGCTGGGGTTGGTTCCCTGACCGGGAATCGAACCCGGGCTGCAGCGGAGAGAGCGCTGCATCCTAACCACTAGACCACCAGGGACCTCTGACTTTGCGTTAGACTAATGGAAAAAATAAGTAAAGAGAAAAAAAAAATAAAACCGGACGTTCTTTTCGTGTTGTGTCTGCAGGAAGTTACAGCTCTACCTCTGCCATGTTAATCTGTATTCTATGTGACTCTCAGGACACGCCTCGGCCTCCGTAGTGTTGCGATACGTCATATTCACATAGCAGCAGCGGTGCTGAGAAAATGCGTATCTACTACTGATTGTATGGAAATAAATCGCTGTTTACTGACGCAAATATGTAAAGGAAAAATAACGATGCTTTGTGCACCAATGCGAATCATTGAATCTTACCATCCTTAATACGAAGTGGAAGCTCCGTGGATACAAGGACCTGTAAGAAGAAGGTTGTGAGTTCAAGTCCCAGCACTGCCATGGTGCTGTACACGGCACCCTCGTGATAGACATTTAACCCTTAGCTGTATTAATCAGAAGAATCCAGGGCAAACATTCACTAATTCATTCAAGGCGCTCTGCTTCCAAACTCCTCGTAAAAGCGTGTATAATTTTAGAACGTGAACACAGACTCTACACTAAACAGAATGCCCTTCGAAGAGCAGCGTTTACATGTGGAGCATAAAGGAGCTGATCCTGTTTCTGCAAGGCTTTTTTTTCCCCTCAGCCAGGCCGATGACAGCAGTGCAACAATCATAACAATAATAAAGCGCTTTCTATTCAGCGAGAGCCAGCGTTGTGCTGCATTACCTAATGTCTGAGATTCAGGGCAAAAGCAGTTCTCAAAAGCAGCTGACGTAAAAGGATTATCAGGCGGTTTGCCCTCGGAGCGGGCCGGGCTAATTGGGTTAGGCTGCTATTGTTCAGCGGGAAATAGACTCGAGTTGTTCGCTGCCTTTCCAGCGTTTTTCTCTCTGGTTTGTCTTTCATTCCCACGGATTATTTTGCACCTGGGACAATCAGTCTCTTTGTGCACTGGTCATGCATTTTTATTTTTCTCTCCTCATCACCAATCTTGTCCTCAGCATTTCTTCTAGTTTAGATCCCGAGAGATTTTCCTTTATTATGTATTGTGGTTAGATGAAAAGAGTTGGAGAAATCGTCAGGATTTCAGTTCATGACGTTTTTAATCACTGTATGTGTTATATATATAGGAGTATGGGCAGTGGGGGCTGTAAGGACCAGCAAGGCCTTCACTGCTGGCCTAAACTCAGTATTACTGACATATGATTTAATATTTATTTTATTTCTATTTACCGTATTTTCCGGACTATAAGCCGCAATTTTTTTCCTATGCTTTGAACCCCGCGGCTTAAACAATGAAGCGGCTAATTTATGGATTTTCCCGGTTTCACAAACTTCAAGTCAATAAACTGAGTCCCATAACATTAGACTAATGAAATTGCTGAACGGGTTAAAGTGAACCAATGAAACTCTTTATATTAAATCAGATGCGCTCCCACTGAATCGGGCCGCACCACATCATAAATATGGATGAGGTTCCTCTGACGTTTGACCTGCCGCTCACTCGGACTGTCTACAGAAAATGCGAATCATTCGTCACGCTGAAAACAACCGGGCATGAAAACACACTTCACCTGTGTTCTGAGCTGCACGGCATCGGGAGAAAAGCTTCACCGATGGTGATTTTTAAACGCACGATGATGCCAAAAGAAAAACTCCCGAGAGAAATAGTTGTGAAAGGAAGGAGGAAGACAGTGAACAATGACTTTCTTGGTAGGCTACTGTTTAGATACAAGCCGTGTAACAGACACTGTCTTTCATTAAAGCCTGTGTAAAGTTCATTAGTTTCAGTGTAGACAGGTTTATAGACAGATGCGGCTTATTTATGTTCAAAATAAACATCTTTGTCAAATTCAGTGGGTGCGGCTTATATTTGGGTGCGTTTCATAGTCCGGAAATTACGCGTATATATTTTTATATATATATATATATATATATATATATATATATATATATATATATATATATAAATGTATTAAATTATTCCCAATAGTCTATTCTCTTTATTTGATGGTGTTTTTCTTTTGTGTGCCAATAAATTCCATGTTGACTGGAGCTGTAGCTTCAACCAATCGGACTTGGTCACTCTAAAACAGGTGTCGGAACATGTCGCCATTTCAAAACGTTCGCGTCTTCCTTCCTGTAGAATCTGCACAAAAAACACCTTCATTTCAAATCCCCAGAAATGCACAAAAATGCATTTTATGAGGTTCATAGCGACGCTTCGGCTAAAAATGATGTACTGCACAAAATAAAGTGCATTATGGCCTTTAAACAACACAACACGAAACTACCATGAAATGATGCAGTCACGTGACCCTCATTTTCCTCCTGACGTCACGAATTGCTCAAACTATTTTCAGAAGAAGCAACGGCACCACCCTTGGGGGTTTTTTTAGCATCTTGTTATCACATGCAGTTCCTTCCTTTAAGATATACTCACGATAACGTGACGACTGGTCATCGAAGAAATGAGTCAAGCGTATTTTTAAATGTGAGCAATGGTTATTCATGTTAATAGTTATGGGTACCAGTAAACGCTAAGATGTACTGGAGCAGGTCATGATCTGGCACCAATTATAGTATAGGATACCCTGTAGATCGGCTTTATACGCTGGACCAACGTTTGTAGGCACCTGACCTTAAAGTTGATATGTGCTTCTTTTTGAACATCCCATTCCACATTAAGTCCTCATATGCTGTTATAATAACCTCCACTCTTCTGGGAAGATGTTCCACTGGATTTTGTGGAGATTTGTTTGAGATTCAAGTCACAAGTCTGTGTGTTAGTAAATTCAGGTACTGATGGAGGTGAGGTGAGGAGGCCTGTGGTGCAGTCAACGTTCACACTAGTCCCAAAGGTCTTCAATAGGGTTTGAGCTCTATAGCAGGAGATCTTACACCATATTCAACCCATGAAAAGCAGATTTTCATAGAGCTGGCTTTGTGCACCTTCTGTTTTGGGAAAAGTTCATGCTACTTTATCCAAAGACATCCTATACAATTGGTGGTCAAGTTTTAAGGAAGAACTTCATATGGTTGGGAAAGTCAAGTGTCCTAATACTTTACTTTAATTTCACTACTTCAAATATTTTACTTTTTACTCAACATTTTGTGAAATCAGTCGTTGCTTTTTATTTACGAGGATAAAAAACGTAACTGGTGAAACACACAGCGAGTCACCAATCAGGATCGAGCGCACGCTCTGTTTTACACGTGTTCTGATCGGCGCTTTGTGCATCTACTGATCACCAACATACAGTTCAGCATCAGTTTAACATCAAGCAGAACATTTAGAGAGGAATAAATGATGAAGAAACTCCAGACTCGAACTCACCACAACACACGTGACCTCATTACTCATTACCTTAAGTATTTGAAAAGAAGGTTTGTGTTCATGATGATTGTAATAGAAATCAATTAGTGTTTGAGTCATTAATATCATTCTATTAATAGATCAGTGTGCTGAGAGTCACATTCGAGTCTTTACACAGAAACTGAGGTGATTAAGTGAAGAGTCTTGTAATAAAAATTATAATAGGAACATTATAGTTATAATAAATCACTACTTTGGATACTTAAGTACATTTGTAGGCAAAAACTTTTGTACTTTTACTCAAGTGACAGACTTTTACTGGAGTCGTATTTTACTGAATGGATCGCTACTTTAACTCAGCTACATGGTTTGTGTACTTTGTGCACCACTGCTTGCCTCAAGCTCCATTCATGTTACCACTTACACCAAAGTGTTTTTCACTACACACAGTTCCACACACAAAGGTACTTCGAGCCTTTTATGCGTTCGCACAATAGATACAAAAGCGAGCGCCATGCGTCATGACATGTTCCTGTGCGGCCTCGACATCACGGTGAGCGAAGAGAGACAGAAAGAGAGAGGGAATCACGGGAGCCGCCCTGATTTCGTACGTCGCACAATGCAGTTGTCAACGTTTCGTATTTCGGTTGACACCACGTGGGCCGGCTTTCGGTCCACACGCAGAGTCTCCTGACATGTACACAACTGTAGGGCTTTCTCGTGAAATCAGACATCGACGTCGGCTTTTGGAAAACCGACAGACTCCCCAGAGAGGTTGACGTCATAAGCACTCGATTCTCCCTTTCACCCGCAGGCACAGAGCACAACCCCAAACCCCCCCAAACGCCCTGCAATTAGTTTTGCTGTACGTAATTATAATGCTCATGTTCACGATTTGCAACACTGTGGGGGGAGAAAAATGTACCCTTTACCCTTCCTAACCAGCAGGTGTGGTGACTATCACCTGCATACCTTGTTGTACGTGCACATTCATGCAGAAACACGCAGGAACGTAGTCACAAATTGACGCATGATGCAGGATTTCCAATAAACAACGAGGTCTTTCCTATTCTTCTCATCATTTCTGATCTCATGTTCATCTCTGAGATATCTGCATATCTACATTTGCTATGATAAAGGATTGTTTGCTTATCTCTACAAATTAGCTCTGTGGTGTAATTCAGTAACTGACACTCACCTTTTATAGTCTGATTAACCAGTCCCATACAGAACTCTAATATATATATGGCTATATATGAACATATATATAAAATGATAGTTAATATATGTGAAGAATATGTACAAACATGTTTTCGGAACTTATTATCTAATGTTTAAATACATATGTAGGACACATATCCTTTAATATATTGTCTAACACAAATCATAATACTTTAAAGTACAAAATAATATATGATATACCTGATGTTGAGGTATGGAATAAGTTACTATGTGAAATTTTGCTAATGGAACTCTTCAACGTTGATTTGTGCTTATCTTAGGAATCTCTGATGTTGGATGTCAATCTGCCAAATGCATAAAATTATTCTGGCTCTTCTTTGTGCTTGTCATTAAACTGCAAAATAGCAGAGCTCTGAAAAAAAAAACCCTCAGGATTGAAAACATTTTTTGCCATTTGATTTCCTAGTATTAAATACATTTGAAACATCTTTAAAAAACTGTTTATTTTTTGAGCAGGATCGCCTTCTTTCCTTAGAAATATGATGTCGTTACAGGATGCAGAAAAACTAGTTCATGCTTTTGTAACATCTAGATCAGACTACTGTAACTCTTTACTGTCTGGGTGTGTGAGTAAGTGCAGAAATAAGCTTCAGTTAGTTCAGAATGCAGCAGCAAGAGTCCTCACTAGATCTAGAAAATATGACCACATCACCCCTGTTTTAATCATCTACACTGCTCCCAATCAAATCTCACACTGATTATAAAATACTACTACTGACGTATAAAGCACCTAACGCTCTCACGCCGCAGTATCTGAGTGAACTTCTGTACCAGTATGATGCTTCACGCCTACTTACAGTTGTGTTCAAAATTATTCAACCCCCAATGCTGTAAATGGTTTTAGGGAATTTAGTGTACATTTGTAATTGTATTCAGAATGAAATCCTACAAGGACTTCTTAAAGAACCATATGCAACTAAAATGACATCAATTAGTTTTGTAATACAGTAGTAAATGTTTCTTTTGTGAATTCTTCATTGACATAATTATTCAACCCCTTAAAGACTACCACTCTGAAGAACAGAGGTTCAATGAAGTGTTTTCAATCAGGTATTGAAAACACCTGTGGATATCAGGGAGCAGCAATAAAGCCTAATAAGCACCAATTAGGCAGCTTTAAAATGACTGTGATACTCAGCTCCTTCTAGACATTTACTGGTGTGGTTACAAACATGGTGAGGTCAAGAGAATGGTCCAGGAAGACAAGAGAACAGGTGATTACTCTTCACAGGAAGGGCAATGGCTATAAGAAGATTGCAAAGATGTTAAACATACCAAGAGACACCATAGGAAGCATCATTCGCAAATTCAAGGCAAAGGGCACTGTTGAAACGCTACCTGGTCGTGGCAGAAAGAAGATGCTGACTTCGACTGCTGTGCGCTACCTGAAGCGTAGAGTGGAGAAAAGTCCCGTGTGACTGCTGAGGAACTGAGAAAAGATTTGTCAGATGTGGGTACTGAAGTTTCTGCTCAGACAATACGGCGCACCCTGCGTAATGAAGGCCTCCATGCCAGAACTCCCAGGCGCACCCCCTTGCTGTCCCCAAAGAATAAGAAGAGTCGACTGCAGTATGCCAAAAGTCATGTGGACAAACCACAGAAGTTTTGGGATAGTGTTCTGTGGACTGATGAAACAAAATTAGAACTGTTTGGGCCCATGGATCAACGCTATGTTTGGAGGAGGAAGAACAAGGCCTATGAAGAAAAGAACACCTTGCCTACTGTGAAGCATGGCGGGGGGTCAATCATGCTTTGGGGCTGTTTTGCTTCTGCAGGTACTGGGAAGCTTCAGCGTGTGCAAGGTACCATGAATTCTCTTCAGTACCAGGAGATATTGGATGACAATGTGATGCAGTCCGTCACAAACCTGAGGCTTGGAAGACGTTGGACCTTTCAACAGGACAATGATCCCAAGCATACCTCCAAGTCCACTAGAGCATGGTTGCAGATTAAAAGCTGGAACATTTTGAAGTGGCCATCGCAGTCAACAGACTTAAATCCGATTAAGAACCTCTGGTGGTTAGCAGTTGCAGTGCGCAAGCCTAAGAATGTGACTGAACTGGAGGCTTTTGCCCATGATGAATGGGCGAAGATACCCGTAGATCGCTGCAAGACACTTGTGTCAAGCTATGCTTCACGTTTAAAAGCTGTTATAACTGTAAAAGGATGTTGTACTAAGTACTAAGATTGAATGTCACTTGGGGGTTGAATAAAACTGATAATGATGTGAGCTCAGAAAAGACATTTGTGGTTATTTCATTATAAATGTTATGTTATATTTGTCTGACCTACACGTGCCTCTTTGATTTAATTGTAAGCAGGATGACTGAATGATCATAATCAATGTCAAACCGACCAAAACAATCAATTTCAGTGGGGGTTGAATAATTTTGAACACAACTGTAGATCAAAAGGTGCAGACTATTTGTTGGTACCTCAAATAATGAAGACTACAGCAGGGGGCAGATCTTTTTCTTATAAAGCCCCACAGTTATGGAACAACCTTCCAATCAGTGTTCAAGTCGAGGTTGAAAACATATTTATTTAGTCAAGTCTTTTAGGAGTAGATTTTTTCTGTGGTAAAGGTGCAGATCTGCAGGGATCATGGATATAGAGTGTTTGGTGAACTGGGATATTTGTATGCTGTTCCCTCACTCTCACACGTTCACTCAGGTTTGTTGACGGTGGTGTGGTGGGTCGTCTCTTATCCCAGAGATCCCTCATGTCTGTGTTACCTTCTGGTTCTCCCTTTTAGCTATGCTGACAGAGCGAGTCTTGCCAGAGTCCCCAACTACAGATTGTCCTTAACTTTTTTACAACAACAAGGGCACATAATAATCCATATCCTTCTCCTCCTCTCTCTCTCTCTCTCTCTCTCTCTCTCACTCCTATATCTTTCATTGGAGCTCATCCTGGCACATCACCCATTGTGCCAACTAGCTGCCCTATAGTTGGGTACTGCTAGCATGATTTCAGTCATTGTTGTGTCTGCTGTTAGCTGGACCCTTTGTCCTTTTACGTAGAGTGCACATGAAACCATTGGCCAAATCCTCTGGAAGCCAATACTACATGCTCGCTGTCTTGGGAATTGACCTTATCTTAAGGCCACAGCATCTGTCTTGGAAATCCCCAGCGCTGACGCTGACACAGCATGTTTGGCTGCAGATTTAAACAGCAATTAGGCAGAGAAACTCACCCATACACTCAGTCTAAACAGCTCACTAATCAACCCAACACTCACGTCCGGCAATGACTGATAAGCAAAACAAGAAGTTTAGAAAGTAGTCGGAATTCCTTTTTAGGCAATGGAGATGTCTCAAGTTAAAACCATGATTCAGGAGATGAGACAATACAGTATGGAGGCTAAGGTGAAATTTAACCCTAGGATGAAATTTTTGCTCCAAGGCCATGGTTTTGCAAAAGGTGTGGCCATTGTTTATATGGCTTCCAGCTGTTTTTGAATTTACATTTTATTTATATATATATATATATATATATATATATATATATATATATATATATATATATATATATATATATATTTTTTTTTTTTGCCGAAGCACCACGTGACATTTCTCCTTTCATTTCTACGACTGATGCTTGATTCATCTTCCTGTGCCTACTACCTGCGTAAATATCAACAGCGCAACTGGCTTGTAGGTTGACAGGTTGAGGTCACAAATGGCTTGAAATGTGTAAATTGTGTCAATTGTGTGAGGTGAATGAGTTTCATACAAGATCTGGCAACTGGACAACCTTGGAATCAAAATTTTATGTGATTATTCAAATAACAAGGTTTAGGCCATATAAATTATGGGAGTTTCCTGGGGAAAATAACAAAATAAAAGGTAGAAGATGGGCATGAAATACAGAAGACTACCAGAAAAAAAACCGGGAGTGTTCACAGGTATTCTGTAGGGCTGGGCTTTAACTTGGCTGCTCTACAAATTCTGGGACTTGAATTTAAATCAATTCAGTGTAGCTTTGGAAGCATGTTCTGATCTAAGCTGCTAAAAGTCTCCCCCAGACTTCTTTGTTTCATTTTCAGACGCTATCTTGCTGATGAAGGGCATCCCACACTATGATGCTGCCACCAGCATGCTTCAGAAACCTACTTGATACTTTTTCCTTAAGAAGATGGGCGAGAAATGTGTGTATGTGTATGTGATAAATAAAATTTGATTTGATTTGATTTGATTTGATTTGAACTTAGCAAGAACTCCTTCTCAACCAGATGCCATCCTATGAATGAATGGAGCGACTTGATACACTCAGAGAGACTACCTGTAACTGTGTGTTTGGCTTCATGGAATGAACCAACAGCTGAGTACTACGATAGCTGTCTAGGAATCGATTCTTAATGAAAGAGAAAATGTAATTTTTATGAAGACCTAATACAGAAGGTGTTTTAGGTGGAAGCTGCAACTCATAGTTTAGAGTTGGTGTATTACCCAAATCCTAGAATCATACCTTACGTTTACATTTGCGACATTTAGCAGACTTCCATGTCCAGAGCAACGTACAAGAGTGCTTTGAGACTCTATCAATGAATAAATCTACACTGGTACATTAGATTACACACTTAAGATAAATCAGCCTACGACTCTGGGGGTCTATATAATTTTTAACAAAGCAAACTTGAAAAGTGTTAGTTTAAGTGTTCCAGGAAGAGGAAGGTCTTTACTCATCGCTTAAATATAGTCAGGGACTCTGCTGTTCGGACATCTAGGGGAAGTTCATTCCACCACCTCGGTGGCAGAACAGAGAAGAGCCTTGAAGGTGGTAACAGTCGAGTGCTGGAGGATCTCAGACAGCGTGGTGCAGCGCGAGGTCTGGTTAGGTCTCTAAGGTCACCTTTCTTCAAGGGTTATGTAGCTACCATATTGGCACAATACAATACAACGAATAGTATTTCTCTAAAGTTTTATATTCAGACTATGACCTTTCAAAAAGTTGGACCTACCTTCACCCTTCATGATTCACCACTCACTTCTCTTCTCACCTCACCATTGGCTTAAATTTTCACCGGAGTAAAAGTACAAATTATTTGCCTTCAAATGTACCCTGATTGGTGAAGTGTGTTTGACCAGTTACGTTTTTATCCTCGTTAATAAAAAGAAACGACTGATTTCACTAAATGTAGTTGAGTAAAAAGTAAAATATTTGATGTAGTGAAATGGAAACAGATACGGGAAAAAGCTACTTAAGTACAGTAACAACTTACATTTACTTCATTACTGTCCACCACTGGCTACAATATATATTTGGACACCAAGATCATTCTAGGCAGATTTCTGAGTGAGTTCAGAGTAAACAGGTTTTATATTATTTTTATTTTTGGGAAACAAAGTGAAGTTCTTGAACACGCACTACACGGTAAACCGAAAATCGGTCACAGAACTCTGGATTAAGGGTGATGGGAAAAAGGAGCTGAAGACTCGGATGGAAAACATTGGCCTTTGACACGAGTCATTCCACAGCCTGTCACGCAGGCCAGGCATACGTGTGTGACGCCTTCCGAGCAGCTGTGAAACGTGACAGGAAACCCGATCGACCGCAATACAAACCAAAAAAAACCAGAGCGGGACCGTCTTCCTGTATTTCCATCCTGCACTTCCTGCTGTGCCTCGGTCTGACCTCGAACTATCCTGCAGCTTATTTGTTTGTTTTTGTTTTCGAAAGCCACCTAAATAAGGCAGTGCAAAAACGAACGTTCATGAACGCAACATTTCGAAAGGATTTGAAACACTCTGGGATTACAGCAAGGAGCAAAGGTAAACATGAGACAGGAAGTCTAGCAGGGCAGGAGGGAGTGTGTGTGAGAGTGTGAGAGAGAGAGAGAGAGAGAGAGAGAGACATGCTCTTTGTCTCATGTCCAACCCTCCCAGGGTCAGCTGTTTACTTGATGACGCACATTGAGCCCCAGTTAATATTGTACAGGAGGCACTAAGCATTCCATTACAAGGCCTGCATGCTGCGTTCACTCAGCAGCTGTGCACTCGTTTATTTGGCTTGCTCTCGCGCTAATTCTCTTTCTTTCATTTACTAACAATCCCGACAAAAGAGTCTGCCAGATTTCGGCGCTATTTGAAGTTTACTTCGTAAACACACACAATCAGGATGTGCAAGTGATCTCATGCTGACACGGTCCGTCAACAGCAATACAAGTGCGGCTATAAATACAGTAAATAACCTCCACCGAGAAATTTCACTTCCCCGAAAACGGTGCGGAGTTTTACGTAAAATTGTTCGTGTCATGGATGAAGGACTGCGTTTATGAGAAGCTGCCTCTGATTAGCTTCCCACTGCTAGCGTGTGTAATGAGGCCAAGTGATTTGAAGCCAGAGGACCACACAGAGGTTTCTGATAATCAGCCAGGCTGTGGAATACTGCTGAATTTATAGGAGTTAAAACTCCTGAGCAAGAAGGTCTACTAAAGACTCCATTACGGTGAAGGTTCATTACCGTGCTGTATATCTTTAATATTAAAGCCATGCTCCTGAGGTACATATGTTTATACAGGAAGTAATTGATGTACAAAAAAATTTACAAGAATCGGACAGTGAATGAGTGGAACTTCTCTAAAATGGAGAACAGGAGAGAAGATGTGATCAGACTCCTTCACCCCCACAATCACACATGAAAAGGATCCTGAACCAACATGGATCCCATTCCATACTTCACCTCACACCATGCGACTCCATCTGGACTGCGGCTCATTGGAACCGACTTCACTGTACAACACGACGAGAGAGCAAACGAAGGATCGAAGTGTGTAAATCTGTTCTTAATGTTAAGGGAATATTTTTCAATAAGAACGAAGTAAGAATAGAATAGAAGGAACATGCACATGTCTCTCAATAACCATAAAAGACTAAAGTTTCCAAACGTGTGATAGGCACTGTATAGCAGGTATATACACTAAAACCTATATAGTGTTCACAGGGTACGTTCTGGGCTTCGTTGACATTCCTGCATACAGACAGCCTACACTATACATGAACCATGAAACATGAAACACTAACACTAACACCCAAGGGTACTTTCCCATACTCTCTCTCTCTCTCTCTCTCTCGCATTTGACCTCAGATGAACTGTACTTTGTAGCCAATCTGTTATTCGACTGTTCAAATGGACAAACACTTCAGACCAAATCAAACACCTGTTATACTCAAAACTCTGCTAATGCTGCTGCACTGCTCTAATCTTCACTTCAACTGTTTCTCCCTGCTGTTATAATGCATTTTTATACATGCATTTTTTTCCAATTTGTTTATTACTGGCACTGTTCCAATCCCATCACTGGCCAAGTGTTGTTTCTGTTCCAATCCGATCAATGCCAAGATGTTAATTATGTCCCAATCCCATCAGTGCCCAGCTGTCAGTCCTTTCCTAATCACATCACTACCCAGATGTTGGACCTGTCCCAATCCCATCACTACCCAGATATCGGTCCTGTCCCAAACCCATCCCTCTCCATATATTTGTGCTGTCCCTATCCCACCACTGTCCAGATGCTGGACCCATCCCAATCCCACTACTGTCTATATTTTGATCCTGTCCCAATTTCGTCAATGTCCAGATGTTGGTCCTGTTCCAATCCCATCACTGTCCAGATGTTGGTCCTGTCCAAATACCATCACTGTCCAGATGTTGGTCCTGTCCAAATACCATCGCTGTCCAGATCTCATTACTGTCTAGATGTTGGATCTTTTTTCATTCCCATCACTGTCCATATATTGGTGCCGTCCCAATCCAATCACTTTTGATATGTTGGTCCTGTTTCAATCCCATCACTGTCCAGATATTGGTCCTGTTCTAATACCGTCACTGTCCAGATGTTGGTCCTTTCCCAATCCTATCACTACCCAGATGTTGGTCATATCCCAATCCCATTACTGTCTAGATTTTGGTCCTGTCCCAATACCATCACTGTTCAGATATTGATCTTGTCACAATCTCTGTCCCAGTCCAGATGTTAGTCATGTTCAAATCCCATCAGTGTCCAGATGATGGTCCAATCCCAATTCTATCACTGCCCAGGTGTTATTATCTCAAGTGAAATCATTCGGCAAGTATATTACCAACACTCTTGAACACTCCAGGTAATTTCCAGTCCACCACTCTCTGGGTGTGGATCCTGTGTAATGGTTCTGTACCAGTACTTCCTGGTTTGGTGCTGATTGTGGTCTATTTGATAAACTCCTTTATAGTTCCAAATATATCTTCTATATTTGTTGTTGGTTGCCTTTCGATATATATACTGATTTGTTTCCAGTTCTGTCCCAATCTGTTCATTACTTTGGTTCCAGGTCCATTCCAATGCTTAAAGTCTGCTGATACTGGTTTTGCCCCAGTTTATTCCAGATTATTCATTGTCTTGGTGCTGCCTTTATCCTAGCCATTCCTAATCATTCATTAACCTTAATCATTGTCCTCCGGCTGGACCTATCTCAGTCCTCCCATTCCTTAAACCATATGTTTCAGGTCCTGGTAACAGCTGAAGGTTCTATGAACGGCGTCTGCCCTCACTGACCCGGGCTCCATTCAGCAGATGCTCAGATCAGCATGCTCAAGCGGTTACACCATGTTCCTAAATGAGGAAGTGAGCTGCCCTTAGCCGGAATAGATCTCTAACCAAGTTACAGTTACACTCACAGCTGAGGTGTAGACAATTTCACAATTTCATGTATCACGTATCGATGGTCTGCACAGCAATCAGGGAGCTTTGTCTGGCTTACCGTCGCTTTCCCAGAAAGCATCAGCGCATACGGCAGCGATGCCACTGTGTATCTGACGCATGCCATTTTCAGGACGTAGAGTTCTAGCCGATACACATATTTATATTTGTTAATTTTTATTCACGTCACACAGATCCAGGACAGACAGTGATGCATGTTCCGCCTGGGCACGTTCAAGAAAACCAGTGCAGAAAACTTAAAGTGCTGCAACACGGATCTGATGCTCAGAGAAACTGTAACACCTCATGAAAACATGTCCACTTGCTGCTCCTCACACATATTAGCTAACCGAGATGGATTTGGACCGTGATTAATATAAATTGTTTGCTACAGTGGATTACAGCTGCAAATACCATGAACAGCTTTGTATCCAAGTTTCCATCAGTGACCTCAACAATGATGGAACTGTAGTGAATGGACATTCGGTTTCACCCAGTTGAGGACGGGTTTGCTTTTGAGTCGGTTTCTCTCAAGGTTTCTTCCTCATACCATTTCAGAGTTTTTTCCCTCACCACAGTTACCAGTGACTCAATAGGCATCAGCTGATAGGGACAAACTTATGTTGCTAAAATTTGTATTTGTCATCTATTTCTTTGTGTGGAACAAGAAAGATGTGTCAACAAGGAAAAACTCCCTTAGATAGCATGAGGAAGAAACCTTGAGAGGAACCTCCTCCTCAACCGGGGAAGTGATCGCTGAATGGTTAAGGCTCTGGGTTGCTGATCGGAAGGTTGGGGGTTCAAGACCCAGTATGACCAATCTGCATTCTTTGTGGCACTTGAGCAAGGCCCCTAAACATCTGTGCTCCAGGGGTGCTGTATCATCATGATCAAAGCACATGCCAATCGTATGGTCAGGTGTCCACAAACTTTAGGCCATATAATGTATTTGAATGAATATTGTGCAGAAAATATTGTAGTGAAGGTCCTTTATATACAAATGACCTTTTTAATATCACTGAATTTTTTCTGTCTCAATGTTTTATAAATCTTTTAGACAGAGAGACACAGAGAGAGAGACAGAAAGAGAGAGAAAGAGTAAGGCACAAAAAGAGAGACAGATACATTAAGAGAGAGAGAGCGAGAGACAGACAGACAGACAGACAGAGAGGGTGAGACAGAAAGAGACAGAGAGTAAGTCAGAAAGACAGGGAGAGCCATTAAAAAAGCAAGACAGAAAAAGAAAAAGACAGAGAGCGAGACAGAGAGAGAAATAGACAGAGACATAGAGAGAGCAAGACAGAGAGAGACACAGAAAGAGACAGAGAGAAGACAGAGAGACATAGAGAGAGTGAGACAGAAAGAGAAGAAGACAGAAAAACATAGAGAGTGAGACAGAAAGAGAAGACAGAGAGACATAGAGGCGTGAGACACAAAGACAAAGAGAGAGACAGAGGCGAAACAGAAAGAGAAATAGACAGAGACATAGAGAGAGCAAGACAGAGAGAGAGACAGAGAGACATAGAGAGAGTGAGACAGAAAGAGAAGAAGACAGAAAAACATAGAGAGTGAGACAGAAAAGAATACAGAGAGACATAAGAGCGTGAGATAGAAAGACAAAGAGACAGAGAGACATAGAGAGAGCGAGATAGAAAGAGAAGACAGTGAGACATTGAGAGGGCGAGACAGAAAGAGAAGACAGAGAAACAAAGAGCGTGAGATAGAAAGACAAAGAGACAGAGAGACAGTTAGAAAGTAAAGCTATTCATCTCTTCGATTTGAAAGGAAGTCAGGAAATTGAATCAGGACGGATTTGCAGTCTCGCTCTCTCTTCAAAAGGAAACCCGCCGAACCCACCAAAACCTGCTCGAGGAGGAAACCCTGCACCCTGCACCTAACGCTGACCAATCACAAGCAAGCGTGCAGAACAACACTGCAACACACACACACACACACACACACACACACACACTTCCTGCCTCAGTCTCTCACAGGTGGAGGAGACGAGCTGCAGGTTTGATGTGGAAATAAAAACGACAATCAACAGTGAATTTTAGAGAATTTTACTTTTATTTAAAATAAATAGCCACATAAATAAACTACTCACACACACACACACACACACACACACACACACACACACACACACACAGTCCAGACATTGTACAATTCAGCAAGCAAATCAGGGGAATATATCCTAAATGTTTCCCACCAAAAAAAAAAGAAGAAAAAAAAGAAAAAAAAAAAAAAAAGAAAATTCTACATAAAATCAAATCAAATGAAAATAGTGTTAATTAAATATTGATTATTATTATTGTAAAATGCAGGAACCCGAGCGAGAACACTACGTTCAGAAGGAGAAACATTCAATATAAAGTGCATTATTCTGGAAAATGGAGGGATGAAAATAAAAAAAATGTATTGTCTGATTCGCTTTATTTTTTTTTTTTTAAACAGCACTGAGGAAACAAACAAACAAACAAAAAAGACTTGCTTTTCTTTCTCACCGTGAGATTTGTTCAGAAAAAAAAGGCACAAGCGTCGCTGGTGAGAGCAAATCTTTTTTATTTCTTTCTTTATTCCAACGCTAACACTGTTCCTGACGTCGGTGTGTCCCTCAGCTTATCTGTTTCAGTCACTGCGTTCGAACCCTGTTTCTCCAGCTACAAAAAAAACCCCAGACGAGACGTGCAGTCTGGGGGGTGGGGGTGGGGGTGGTTTACAAACTGTATAGAAAAACACACACACACGCATGTGAACACAAACACTGTTTGAAATCTACTCCTAGCACCGACCTGCAACGTCTCGGCAGCTATGTATTGCTACAGAATGTGTAAAAAAAAAAGGGAAATAAAGAGCACAAAGATCCGCATGAAAAAAGAAAAAATTGCTTTTGAAACGGAATTTGTGCAAAAAATAAAAAAAAACTGTACTTTTTTGTTTGGAACACTGTGGGTTTATAATCAGGTCGTGGATTAACAAATATCGAACATTCCCATGTTTTTTTGTCTCCTGGGTTAAAAACTTGATCGCGTTGTAGCGATATCACTTTTATTTTTATTTTTTTTGAGATATCGCAATTTGTTTTTTTTTCCATTCAAAAAGTTTACAGAATCTTTTTTTTCAGTTGTAAATTTCAACAAATATCTCAACTGCCATTGCGATTTTGTTCACAAATTAAAAAAAAAAAAATTATATATATATATATATATATATATATATATATATATATATATATATATATATATATATATATATATATATATATAGATTGCGGAATATAATAATAGGAAATAAATAGATTTGAATACATTTTTACGTACAAATGAATAAATGAATGGATAAACGTGAATAAAATCGCATGGCTGATTTTTTTAAAAAAAAAGGAAAAAAGAAAAAGAAAAACAGCTATAATACAGATCACTGATAGAGATTTTCTTGTTGGGGGGGGAAAAAAAGAAAAGAAAATTAAATAAATAAATCGTGCACTGAGTACCTGCTGGATTTCCTTTAAGCTTCTTAACCTGGTACTACAAGTACTATAGGTACTACAGCTGAGTGTGAAATATTGCACTAATCCCGTAAGCTTTGTTCTGGGAGATACTTGCTGCATTGAGGGGGAGGAAGAGGAGGAAGAGGAGGAGGTAGTGATAGGACAGAGGAGGAGCTGTGCATTTTGTTTCCCGTTATTTCTCAGGACTGAATTCACGGCGGCTCCTTTAAACCGGAGATCTCAGCGTGTGTGCGTCCAGTATACATAAACATGGCCAGAGGTGGCGCTGTGCTAAGCGAGAGGTTATAAGGCCGTCTCCAGTTTCATCAACCAGCAACGTTGATGCATCGTGATTCTCAGGCGCTCGCAAAAATGATTATATCACCCGATTGTTGGGGTGGTTGATATTCAGAAATCGGGAAAAAAAAAAACAAATATTTACTTGAGTTGTTACGTCAAAGTTATGAGATATCTATATTAGAAAAAAAATATCAGGAGCACTTACACACCTGAATTTTATTTTTGTACATTTTTTTATAAAAATAATTGAATAATTATTAATACCATATACCGGCAGCCTCGAGTTCTACATTAATCAGGTAAATGTTTTTCAGGCTGAAACAAAAAAAAAAATCAAGATGCATCAAGTGTGTGAGACGTGGAGTTTCTCCTCCCGATCTCATATCAGATTCAGTTTATTTCTATTTAAATACTAAAGTACCGTCGGACCGCTTTCTTGTGTCGACCCTCGAGGTTTGCTTAGATCCCGCATTCTGTTTTAAAGTATGTAAAAAAAAAAAAGCTAAGAAAAACTTTGGTCTACAGTGAAGTGAAAAAGTTCCAGCGAACAAAGCGAAAAATATCCATAAATGTCAGGAAGACGTCCTATACGAGATCCGTAAAAGTAAATGAACAAAATCCAGCGGTCTGACGTGATCTGAAACCATGCTGTGTGTGTCAGTGTGTGTGTGTGTGTGTGTGTGTGTGTGTGTGTGTGTGTGTGTTGCTGCACTTCACCCCTGTATTTATTGCTTTTATAAGATGGCAGTCCAGAGATAAAGAGTGAAGCAGAAGGACGAGTGTGACGTCTAAAGAGTTTGGTTATTGCTTCTTTCGAGTCCGTGATCTCTCTCTCACACACACACACACACTTCGGAAATGAAGCGTCCTCCTACTGAGAGTCTGTTTCGCTTCACTCCGGATTGTGAAAGAGTCGTTATTTGACCATGACACAGCTGCTGAGTTGCTGCTCCTGGAGCTCAGGGGTGTCGTGGGCTCTGGCACGGCCGCCTCCTTCCAGGCTCTAACTCGCCTGCTGGGGTACGAGCGAGTGCTGTGTCTGGGCGTAGCTCTGGAGCTGGAGCTGTGAGCGAGGATGTGCGTGCAGGTGAGGCTGCTGGCTGATGTGCAGTCGGGCTTCCAGTAGGTGAGCCGCCGACACCACCGGAGAGAGGGACGAGTACGAGGAGGACGGGGGGTCTACGGGGTGATGCCACAGAAGAGGAACTGAGCTCTGTGAAGGAATCATCTGGGTGGAGGTCTGCGGTGGAGGGTTGGAGAAAAGCGCAGCCGGAGCGAACAGGCTGTTGGAGGGAGGGGAAGAGCAGGGGGAAGACGAGGACGAAGAGGAAGACGAGGGCAGCTGCGTGAGGAAGAGCGTGTTTGCTTGTTGCTGGGGCTGGTGCTGGATTTGTAGCATTCTAAAATAAAAAACACAACACAAGGTTATTACAATAATACATTTTCGACCAGTGGGCGAGGCTAATTTCAGGCCCAGAAAACTAATTTCCCTGGAACGGCTCGAGCATCTCACCTCTGCTGATGCAGCACCTCCTCCAGCATGCTGCGTCGCTCTCGAGGTCCTGTGGCGCCCTGCAAGCCGGACGGGGGGCACAGGGTGGGCCCCAACGACCCCCTGCTGCCCCTGGAGCACGAGGTCGGGGTGCACACCTGTCTTGCCAGGCCCTTGATCTTATTCAGGCCCAGAAGACCTTTGGTACGAGAGTTCTTCCTCAGCTGCTGACGGAAGGCTTTCAGTCCTGCGCACATCAGCACAATGTTCACAAGACACACACACACACCCTAGAGTTATTATAGCTCTTCAGCTTCTTTACCAAAGTGTTTATAAGTAGGAGGCTAATTTCATGTTTTTGTGGATTCAGGCTTAAATTGAAACCTTCAGTACACACACACACACACACACACACACACACACACACACACACACACACACACACACCTTGTGTAAGGGAGGTATCGGAGGCTCGCCGTCCCTCCTGAAAGCTTGCCGCGTGCAGACTGCCCTGGTTCTGCAGGATTCGGTTGGAGGACAGTGCCAGAGGTGCTCTGACGGGCCCCGATGTCCCGGTCCCAACCCGGGGCCAACAGCGAGAGATCTCCTACGGCTGTGGCGGAAAGGGGCGGAGTCGGGTTCGACGAAGACTTCAGACAGCTGTCCGATGATGCGCCGTCCGACGGACTGATCACGATGCCTGAGAGAAGAAACGTGTTCAATAAAATCGGAAAGCAAATGTACACATTTTATAATATATATATATATATATATTTATTTTTTCTCACAGGGAGGGTTGCAGAGATGGAAGCGGGCGGAGACTTCGGCCAGGGTGTGTCTACGTGAAGCAGTGTTAGGAACGATCGCAGATCCTTGCAGCGTCCCGTCCTCCTCCTCCAGGTCTCCGGGACGCACTTCTTCGTTAATGGTGGTCTCCAGGAGACTGTTAGGAGAGATGGAGCGATTCCACAGGAGGCCGTTCAGACTCGCCTCCACCGGACACACCACCCTCTGGAGCACAAATAACAGGACAGGGTTAATAAAAGTTAGCGGAAGCTCCATTATGAGCGACGTCAAAAAAATAAATACATATATTGCTCACCTGAAATAGCGCTCCCTGATCCCACTCCATTTGCGAGTGCAAAGCGCTGTTCATCGTCCCGGCGACGGGAAGGGCGGGCCGGAAACCTTCGGATGACTCCACCATCACCTTAAGGAGGAAGAGCGGAGTGAGGCGGAGGGATGTAATGTCACACCAGGAGGAGGAGGTGAGAGGCATTGTGAGGAGACACTGACCTCGGGGCTGGACGAGGACCCGCTCCTGCTCCTCTGGGTCCAAGCGCCGCCGCATTGCCGGGTAAGCTGCTGGCTCCGGTGCTCTTTAACCCGCTCCAGCAGAAGGTAGTAGATGGCAGAGAAGTGATTGTAGCTGCTGCTCTGGAGGGACTGAACGAGAGAGAGAGAGAAAAAAAAACGAATACAAATATTAGTGTATGTTTCGAAAAATAAACATGTACGCTGGTCTTCTATCGCTAAACTAGATGAAAAATAAAATCTGGTTTACTCCAGAGAGAGTTACAGAAAGCTGATTGGCTGTTACATGTTGTAGTCGTAATACAGCTAATTATATTTGGACCAGAGAAAGAAAGATATAAATATAAAAACTAGAGCATTTCCGTGGGCATTAGAGGTCCATGGACGTCGGAAAACTTAGACTTGTTTAAATTGATTTACGACCCCTAACAGCGGATCTCAGGCTTTAGGACCCTGCGAAAACCCTGCCTGGCACACTGATCCGTATTGATGCTTCTGACACTACAGAGAAGCGAATCCGGCGTGTGTTTGAGCGACGTGTCTTTTTGCTATGATTACAAGCATCTTGTGGAAGGTGGCAGATTTTCGGAACAGATGCTGCCGTGTTTATCGTTTCTCTGCCAGCAGGGAAATGCGTTTCGACTGTTGGCGCGAGGCTGAGACAAACACCGGATTCTCAGAAACCCTGAAACGACGGCGATTACGCTAACGCTCCCCTGCGCTTATCGCTTGTTTTCTCGTCTCTCACCTCGACGGTCCTCTGGCGGTCGATGCCCAGCGTGTGCATGATGCTCAGGACGGGCTCGCTGTAGTCGCCCAGGTTGGAGTTGTAGTCGGTGAGGGAGTGCGAGAGGGTCTGGTGGGGGGCGCTGGGGTCCGCTAACATCCAGCGGTGCTGCTTGATCTGAGCGATGCTGATCCTCTTGGCCGGATCCACCACCAGCATCTTCCGGATCAGATTCTCACAGTCTGCGAAGGAGAAAGAGAAAAAAAGAGGGGCTGTGATATACAGATTATGAGGCTGATTTATTCTGGATTCTTATTGGTCGAGAAAGTTCATAGTATTTACGGTTATTTACCTTCGGACATGAAGAAGGGGATCCTGAAGCGCCCTTCCGTTACTCTCTGCCTCAGCGTGGGCAGGCTTTCTCCGTCGAACGGCAGCGATCCACACACCAACACATACAGCACTACACCCAGACTCTGTAACACACACACACACACTTATTAACACACCTTTCCTGTTATTCTACCCCCCCACAGAGCGTGAACTACCATATGACACGTACCCAAATGTCCAGCTGTGGTCCTTCATACTCTTTTCCCTCAAAGACCTCAGGGGCGGCGTACGGCGGACTCCCGCACCACGTCGACAGAGGCTCTCCGGCATTGTAGAAGTTCCCGAACCCGAAATCTGAATCAGGATTGAATAATTATTAATCCAGTTAAATGCACAGTGTATGTATGTATATATGCGTATAATGATCTATCTGGCCAAGGTGCATGGTGCAGGACATCCTGCAGGGTTCCTGTGCAAGTTCTGCTGAAGAACCCTGTGTATGGTGGCTCTCCTCTCTCCTCACCTGCAAGTTTGATGTTCATGTTGGCGTCCAGCAGCAGGTTCTCAGTCTTGAGGTCCCGGTGGACGATGTGGTGGCGGTGGCAGTAATCCACAGCCGTGAGGATCTGCCAGAACTTCTTGCGTGCCTCTGCTTCACTCATGCGCCCGTTAGACGTCAGGTAGTCTGAGGACGGGAAAAAGAGAACAAGGTCAATTTCAAGTGGATGTGAAAGATCAGTCATTATACAGTACATCTCTCTGTGCTGCCACTACATACTGTGATCCCAGGTGTGTGTGTGTGTGTGTGTGTGTGTGTGTGTGTGTGTGTGTGTGTGTTTTACATAAAAGGCTCCAAACAAAAACACAAAAAACCCCACACCTGTTCCACCACCTGGTGCTCTTTCCCCCCCTCTCGGATTTACCCCCCGTCATGTCTGACTCATCGCACTGAAAGTGTGTTAGCGGATCAGAAGAGGCTTTTTACTCACCGAACATCTCGCCGTTTTTCGCATACTCCGTCACGATGTACAGCATGTCTTTGGTCTCCATGACCTGTGAACACACACACGAGGAGATCAGTGAGGAAGGTGCTACTGGGTTTAAGCAGCCTAATAAATCTCCTTTTACAACCTTATTAAACTTTAATGCTGGCATTAGGATTCACACACACACACACACACACACACACGCATGTAAATTCTCACAAAAATTGCACACTGACTCTCTCTCTCTCACTCCCTCTCTCTCTTTCTCTTCTCTTTTTTTCTGTTTCTCTTCACTTGGGATGGAGTGGAAGATCTCCGGCTATAGAAGCTCCACCCCTTTTGAAGATCTTTAGGATGAATGTGAACACTGACTGTAGTGGAACATCTTTCCAGAAGAGTGGAGGTTATTATAAGAGCGAATAGAGACGTTCAGAAAGAAGTGCACAGACTCTGTTTGGATTTCGTTCTTTGGGTTCTACTGTTTTACGCCTGGAAGAGATGAAAGTGGGAAAACGAAAAGAAAAAAAGCACGGCATTGCATCGTCCTGTCACGACTGGAGGATTGCGTTGTAACTGTTCCCGGGAGAGCTTGAAGGAACACGAGGGTGGCTGGTTTCACAATGGGATTGAATCTCGTGACGTCCGTAAGTGCGCACACACGCGCGCACACACACACACACACACACACACACACAGACTTCAGGGAGTGTGATATGGTGATGACGCTTCCAGATGGGAAAATTGGCACACAAACACAACACAAACACCTGCTACACTCAGCAGTTACACTACTGTTACACAACTGTGTGTGTGTGTGTGTGTGTGTGTGTGTGTGTGTGTGTGTGTGTGTGTGTTAAAGAGAGACATTGACTTGTCGTCACATCTGCAGCCACGAAGCAGAACAGTGTGCAAATGGGGGTTTATCAGCAAGGGGTCCGTTTGTGTGTGTGTGTGTGTGTGTGTGTGTGTGTGTGTGTGTGTGTGTTATCCTCTCGCTCTTTAAATAAACCTGGGACGAGAGCTGCGGCTATGAAAGGAGAGCTCAGGCATGTGAGATTTGACCTCCTGATCTCCTGGTACTTCATATGGGGGGGCTGGTAATGTGAAAACCTGACTGTCTGACACTCACTCACACACACACACACACACACACTTTTTTAACACTGTACAATAGGATTGCATGTCGTCAGCATTAAACACATGAACCGCACCAGGCCTGGATTTTCGGCGAGACTTTCGGTAATTAATGCAAATGAGGAACAATGCTGAGACGTGATTGGCTCGGATGAGCCGTGTGATGCACCAATTCCGTCTCGCATCATATCCGAGCGTTCCTCGCTTCCTCTTTCGCTTTATCGCCAGCATATCGAATCATATCGTATCGTAACATATCGTATCGTCTTAACCCTTCCTGGGACACACCCTCTCTCTTTGTTCGTGTTCCGAGCACAAAAATGTGCTGACAAAATACACACCTGGCATTGGGTAACCACAGGGCTCGGTGTGTGTGTGTGTGTGTGTGTGTGTGTGTGTGTGTGTGTGTGAGAATGTGCGTCAAAACCTGTTCTACCGGCTAAAGAGGCTTACACGTCTTAAAGACTTACAGGCAGATCGCTTCGCGTGACCGAGCAAACACATTGTGCTTTGACCGGGTCGAATTAATCTCTTAGACACTCTCACACTCAAACACACACACACACACACTTTTTAACACTGTACAATAGGATTGCATGTCGTCGGCATTAAACACATGAACCGCACCAGGCCTGGATTTTCGGCGAGACTTTCGGTAATTAATGCAAATGAGGAACAATGCTGAGACGTGATTGGCTCGGATGAGCCGTGTGATGCACCAATTCCGTCTCGCATCATATCCGAGCGTTCCTCGCTTCCTCTTTCGCTTTATCGCCAGCATATCGAATCATATCGTATCGTAACATATCGTATCGTCTTAACCCTTCCTGGGACACACCCTCTCTCTTTGTTCGTGTTCCGAGCACAAAAATGTGCTGACAAAATACACACCTGGCATTGGGTAACCACAGGGCTCGGTGTGTGTGTGTGTGTGTGTGTGTGTGTGTGTGTGTGTGAGAATGTGCGTCAAAACCTGTTCTACCGGCTAAAGAGGCTTACACGTCTTAAAGACTTACAGGCAGATCGCTTCGCGTGACCGAGCAAACACATTGTGCTTTGACCGGGTCGAATTAATCTCTCTTAGACACTCTCACACTCAAACACACACACACACACACACACACACACACACACACACTATCTATAATCGAGTGATCCAGCAGCTTGGATTTCTGTAATCAGACATACTGAGGTCCGTATGTTAGCTGTCAGTTGACGCATTGCACTCTCAGAAATAAAAAAGAAAATGGACCACAAGGTACCATGTGGGTTCTGGTTCGGTACCATCGAGGGTACTTCAGGGGATTTAGTTCCTTTACGTGCATCTTTTATAATGAGATATGTTTTAAAGCTACATTATAATCACAAAGTCGGGTTTAAAGGTGCGATGGGTATTAAAGGTCGGAGCGATTTGACTGTTTTATCGCGATATTTCGGGGTTGTTTGAATGTGACATATTAAATCATTGGAAAATAAAAAGCTGCTGATTCGATGCTTAACATTTGCACCGAATGTATTTGTAGAACAGAGAAATGTAAATAAATTTAAAAAGATTTGTAGTTCATCTAAAAATTGCTTGTTTTATTCTTTTATTTATATATACATTTATTTGATTGTTTTTTATCTTGTTATTGGCACGCATCTTCCTGTATCCTGACACGGTATTTTCACCGCACATCACCACTAGTTTCATTCTGAGTGTGTGTGTGTGCATGTGTGTGTGTGTGTGTGTGTGTGTGTGTGTGTGTGTGTGTGTGTGTGTGCATGCGATTAAAATACTCTCTCAACCCCTTAAAGCTATTCAGAACATGATCTGTGTTCGATGAAGGGTTTTTTTTGTACATTGTCAGGTACCTCAAAAAAAAAAAAAAAAAAGTACCTGGTAAAGCTTGATGATGTGCGGGTGATTCAGCAGCTTCATGATCTGCACCTCTCTGTAGATCTTCTCCAGGTTGGACGAGTTCAGCCGGGTCTTGTCGATAATTTTAATGGCGACCTGTTTTCAAAAAGCAATTTATTAATTAAAATATTTTGGTGTGTGTGCATGTGTGTGTGTGTGTCTGTGTGTGTGTGTGTGTGTGTATGTGTGAGATCATGATGATGATGTTGATGATACCTGGGTTTTGGTCACTTTGTGCCTGGCCAGTTTGACCACGGCGAAGTTGCCCTTGCCCAGCGTGCGGATGATCTCGTAGAAGCCCACCTGCAGGGGTCGACCCTGGGCAGAAACAGCGGCCGGACTTCCTGCACTCGCCTCTCGCATGATCACCATATCGATGACGGCGTACGAGCAAAGAGACTTCGGCTTTTACTTCAGCGTCACGCCTGCAGGAGAAGCAAAGACAAACCCCGAGTGTTACACTGCAGCTTCAACTTTAACACACAGCACCGTGAATCAATAACACACCCCCACACACCCCCACACACACACACACACACACATTATATAACACACTGTAAAAATAAACCACAGGACATACAACTAACACGCAACCTCACAAACACACCAACCATAAACATCTACATCTCCATTTTATTCTTTAATACACTTTTTTTGCACTAATATCGCTTAAGATAAATATATACACGTGTATTATTAGTATATTAAGTTTTCAGTTATGCGTAAAGTTATATGGGAAAAAATTATTCGGGAAATAATTATTCACTGGAAAATTAAATAATAATAAATTATCTCAATTTAAATATGAGCATAAAAAATGTGTCTATTTAAAACAAGCATAAAAATAATCCAATGAAAGTAAAAAAATATATACATATTTTTAATAAATAACATTTATTAAAAAAAAATTCTTTAAAAAATATATTTTTATTCATACTGACATTAAAAGGTACATTTTTATTGTTAATTAATAGTAAAAATATTACCATTTCGAATACAGTTATCATAATGTATTATTGTTATTATTATAAATAGTCTTCTTTTTATTATTATATATACAAATAAATAAATAAATAAAAAACAGGTAGAAATTGGAACAGAAATATTTCTAAAGTATATTTTATTAAGAAATGATTTATAGTCTGAATAATAATAATAATAATAATAATAATAATAATAATAATAATATAATGTTTATATATTATGATATAAATTTGTGTATAAGATCAAAATAAAATGAATAATGTATATAGATGACAAATATGTAAATGTGTATGTATATATGTATCTGTGTGTGTGTGTGTGTGTGTGTGTGTGTGTGTGTGTGTGTGTGTGTGTGTGTGTGGAGAGAAAGTTACTGGAGTAGACTCACCGGCCCGCACTACTCCAGTCCCCCGGCTGCCAGCTCTCAGCTCAGGCCGGCTCATGTGTCACTCATCCGGGGGAGAAAAGCTCCTCGTCCCGGGACTCAGACCCTCTCCGCCATGCTACAACTCTTTATCCGTATATATGTATGAACGAATCGCGTTGTCCAGATTAAATGCCCCCCACACACACACCTCACACACACATATATACACATATATACATATATACATATACACACACACACACACACACACACACACACACTCCTGTATGAGGAGCTGCTCTCTATCCTGTAACCACGGTGACGCTTCTGGCCCTCTCACTAGCGCGACTCGCGCCGCTAATGCAAAAGCCACAGCCTCGCTGATTGGACGGCGTTCCCCGTCGACCCGGAGCCACGCCCCACCGCCCCTCCCTCTTTTCCGTTTTTTAATTATTTTTTTTCCTCCAATCTTACTGAAGCCCCGCCTCCCTCCGCCTCATTGACGTCACACCCGCGTCAGAGCCGGGAGCGCGCGAGCGCGCCGGGCGGGGGTTGCCCGGCAACGGCGCGGCTCCTCGCGCCGGCTGACGCGCGTGCTGATGGAGTGGTTGCTTCGGAGATCGAGGCCGATGACGTCAGCGCCCTGAGGCGCGCGAGAGAGACTGTGTGTGTGTGTGTGTGTGTGTGTGCGCGCGCGAGCGTGTGTGAGACACACCACGTGACCTCTCGCGCTCCTATTCTCCCCGGTCAGTTACGAAGCTGCTACGGAAAGCCGCAGGAACCAAAAAAGTGAAAAGCGTTCCCGAGCCGGAATGCGAAGGCGTTTCGATTTTTATTTTATTTTTTTCACGTTCATCGAATAAATGTTAAATTACATTTTTTGATTTTTTAATTTTAAGTTTTAATTTTTTTATTAAAAACGTGACAAAGATTTGATCATAACAAATAAATAAATAAAAATGCTATCTATTCCATTGAAACAATGCAACATTGATTTCTTACTCATTAATTACTCATTAATTGAATCCTGATTCTCTAATTAACAACACGTGATTTTTTTCGCATGCACATGAAATAATAGATCGCATAAATTACACACACACACACACACACACACACACACATAAAGGACAGGTTATGCACAAGCATGCACTTATCAGTGTGTATTATTTGCTCCATTTGCATGCAGCTCCAGGTTTACTTCACCTTCTCAGTGTCAAGTTTGTGAGCAATCTGGTCTTTGGCTCTGAGTGTGTGTGTGTGTGTGTGTGTGTGTGTGCATGTGCACGCGTTCTGCAAGCTTGCCTGAGCACAAACACAGAAACCACAGAAATGCAGCTTATTAATCAGCATCCACACCCACTCAGAGGCATGCACGGCATGTGTGTGTGTGTGTGTGTGTGTGTGTGTGTGTGCGTGCAATTTTCTCTTACACCTGCAGGATGAAACATCTGTCATCAGATAGTGCAGCAGAAGTGTATAATGGCTGATGCACACACGATATAAGACATCGCCATGTAATCAGGTAACACACACACATTCTCACGCACACACACTCTAGTGAAGATATCTGCTGAGCTTTGAACATCTGAGCAATGAAACGAGCTTCTCGGCCCATGCTCCAGCGCTCCGAAGGTCATTTAACACCACTGCGCTTCTCCTCACCAAATAATTCACACCTGGTGTACGTGTGGTGCACGATGGACGCCAGATTCAGCTCGAATTCTGGGAGGGTGACCTTTCAGCATCTGCGCCTTTGCTGTGTCTTCCTTCAGCGTTTAGGCTGACATTCAGAGCAGGAAATGACTTCAACACGAGCGAGGGAAGTGGTTTTTAAAGCGCACATGTGGGCCGCGTGTCCGGGGCTCTGGGGAACATCAGGGGAATATAACGTAAGGGGACGCTGCTTAATTGTGTGTGTTCTTTATTTTAAGCTTTTACGGGAAGCCACAAGAACATCACAGATCTCTGACCTTCATCGTGGGACCTCCCTGAAGTTCAGGAGGACACGCGCCCACGCAACACACGACCCAGCAGCGCTGACGACGCAAAGCACCTTCCTTTCCACTGAGGCATTTCCTAGAGTCTGAGAATTTTTTCTTAGTCACATCTCATACAGAATGGAAGAAAACAAACAAACCCAACAAACGAAGCTGGTGTCTCGCAGAGGGACGACCTGAGAGGTCAGGAGGAGCGAGAAACGCAAAAAAACACCTGAGATCTAAGCGTGATTTCACTTGAGAAAAAAAAAAATCATTAATGAATCCTTATAAATCATCAGAATCATGTTTTGTGATTAATGATATCTTTTCCCCATATCTGACCCATCAACCAATACCGGAAGGATAATAGTGGTTCTGACACTGGTACTGAAACTAATACTAGTACCAATACTGATACTGCTATTGACATTAATTCTAGTACTCTTACTGGTACAGTACTAATACTAGTACTGATACTGGTAATAAGGGTGATACTGATACATTTACATGGCATTTGGCAGACACTCTTATCCAGACTGACCTACAGTGACCTCATTTATACAACTTAGAGTTAAAGGGTCTTACTCAAGGGCAAGATACTGATACTGATAATTGTACTGCACTGATACCGACACAGGTTCTAATACTATATCTAATACTGACAGTGGTGCTGTTACTGGCATTGATACTGGTACTGGTACGAATACTGGTACTGATACTAGTACCGACACTGGTTCTGGTGATACGAACATTAGTAATGCTATTAGTAGAAAGAAAGAAAGAAAGAAAGAAAGAAAGAAAGAAAGAAAGAAAGAAAGAAAGAAAGAAAGAAAGTGTTAAAAATTGCATGAGGAAAACAAACACATACAGTAAATAATATAAACACATATACATTATATAATAAGCACATATACAGTATATAATATAAGAACACATACAGTATATAATAAACACACATACAGTATATTATATAATAAACATATACAGTATATAATAAACACATATACAGTATATAATAAACACACATACAGTATATTATATAATAAACACATATACAGTATATAATAAACACATACAGTATATTATATAATAAACACATATACAGTATATAATAAACACATATACAGTATATAATAAACACACATACAGTATATTATATAATAAACACATATACAGTATATAATAAACACATATACAGTATATAATAAACACACATACAGTATATTATATAATAAACACATATACAGTATATAATAAACACATATACAGTATATAATAAACACACATACAGTATATTATATAATAAACACATATACAGTATATAATAAACACACATACAGTATATTATATAATAAACACATATACAGTATATAATAAACACATATACAGTATATAATAAACACACATACAGTATATTATATAATAAACACATATACAGTATATAATAAACACATATACAGTATATAATATAAGAACACATACAGTATATAATAAACACACATACAGTATATTATATAATAAACACATATACAGTATATAATAAACACACATACAGTATATTATATAATAAACACATATACAGTATATAATAAACACATATACAGTATATAATAAACACACATACAGTATATTATATAATAAACACATATACAGTATATAATAAACACATATACAGTATATAATAAACACACATACAGTATATTATATAATAAACACATATACAGTATATAATAAACACACATACAGTATATTATATAATAAACACATATACAGTATATAATAAACACATATACAGTATATAATAAACACACATACAGTATATTATATAATAAACACATATACAGTATATAATAAGCACATATACAGTATATAATATAAGAACACATACAGTATATAATAAACACACATACAGTATATTATATAATAAACACATATACAGTATATAATAAACACATATACAGTATATAATATATAAACACATACAGTATATATATAATAAACACATATACAGTATATAATAAACACATATACAGTATATATATAAACACATATACAGTATATAATAAACACATATATATATATAATATAAACACATATAGTATATAATAAACACATATACAGTATATAATAAACACATACAGTATATAATAAACACATATACAGTATATTATATAATAAACACATATATATATAATATATAATATACACATATACAGTATATAATAAACACACATACAGTATATTATATAATAAACACATATACAGTATATAATAAACACATATACAGTATATAATAACACATATACAGTATATTATATAATAAACACATATACAGTATATAATAAACACACATACAGTATATTATATAATAAACACATATACAGTATATAATAAACACATATACAGTATATAATAAACACACATACAGTATATTATATAATAAACACATATACAGTATATAATAAACACATATACAGTATATAATATAAACAGATACAGTATATAATAAACACACATACAGTATATTATATAATAAACACATATACAGTATAATATAAACACACATACAGTATATTATATAATAAACACATATACAGTATATAATAAACACATATACAGTATATAATAAACACATATACAGTATATTATATAATAAACACATACAGTATATAATAAACACATATACAGTATATAATAAACACACATACAGTATATTATATAATAAACACATATACAGTATATAATAAACACACATACAGTATATTATATAATATAAACACATATACAGTATATAATAAACACATATGCAGTATATAATATAAACTCACATACAGTATATAATATAAACACATAAGCACATATACAGTATATAATAAACACATATATATATAATATAAGAACACATACAGTATATAATAAACACATATACAGTATATTATATAATAAACACATATACAGTATATAATAAACACATATACAGTATATTATATAATAAACACATATATAGTATATAATATAATAAACACATATACAGTATATAATATAAACACACAGTATATAATATACAATATACAAACACATATACAGTATATAATATAAACACATATACATTATATAATAAACACATACAGTATATAATAAACACATATACAGTATATAATAAACACATATACAGTATATAATAAACACATATACAGTATATTATATAATAAACACATATACAGTATATAATAAACACATATACAGTATATAATAAACACATACAGTATATTATATAATAAGCACATATACAGTATATAATAAACACATATACAGTATATAATAAACACATACAGTATATATAATAAACACATATACAGTATATAATAAACACATACAGTATATATAATAAACACACATATACAGTATATAATATAAGCACATATACAGTATATAATATAAACACATATAAACACAAAGTGTATAATATAAACTCATACAGTATATAATAAAAACACACAGTATATTATATAATAAACACATATACAGTATATAATAAACACATATACAGTATATATAAACACAAACACATACAGTATATAATATAAACACATATACAGTATATATATAATATATAATATATAATATACACATACAGTATATTATATAATAAACACATATACAGTATATAATATAAACACATACAGTATATAATATAAACACATATACAGTATATAATATAAAACATACAGTATATTATATAATAAACACATATACAGTATATAATATAAACACGTTTACAGTATATAATAAACACATATACAGTATATAATATAAACACATACAGTATATTATTATAATAAACACATATACAGTATATAATATACACACATACAGTATGTAATATAAACACATATACAGTATATAATATAAACACACAAGCACATATACAGTATAATATAAACACATATACACCATATAATATGAACACATATACTGGGCTTACATGTGTCTTGCACTGAGAAGAGGCTTCCATCAGGCCACTCTGCCATAAAGCCCCAACTGGTGAATGGGTGCAGTGATGGTTGACTTTCTACAACTTTCTCCCATCTCCCGACTGCATCTCTGGAGATCAGCCACAGTGATCTTTGGGTTCTTCTTTACCTCTCTCACCAAGGCTCTTCTCCCCCGATAGCTCAGTTTGGCCGGACAGCCAGCTCTAGGAAGGGTTCTGGTCGTCCCAAAAGTCTTCCATTTGAGGATTATGGAGGCCATCGTGGGAACCTTAAATGGAGCAGAGATTTTTTGTAACCTTGGCCAGATCTGTGCCTTGCCACAATTCTGTCTCTGAGCTCTTCAGGCAGTTCCTTTGACCTTATGATTCTCAATTGCTCTGACATGCATTGTGATCTGTAAGGTCTTATGTAGACAGGTGTGTGGCTTTCCTAATCAAGTCAAATCAGTATAATCAAACATTTCTGGACTCAAATGAAGGTGTAGAACCATCTCAAGAAATGGATAGCACCTGAGCTAAATATATGAGTGTCACAGCAAAGGGTCTGAATACTTAGGACCATGTGATATTTCACTTTTTCTTTTTTAATAAATCTGCAAAAATGTCAACAGTTCTGTGTTTTTTTTCAATATGGGGTGCTGTGTGTTCATTAATGAGGAAGAAGAATGAATTTTAGCAAATGGCTACAATATAACAAAGAGTGAAAAATGTAAGGGGGTCTGAATACTTTCCGTACCCACTGTAAGCACATATACGTGTAAAGTTGTGTAAATTATGATATGAAGCGAGGGGAAAACAGAACTCTTCCCACACCACTCACGGCACCTCGTTCAGTTTAAAAGAATGCAAACGAGATGCAAAATGGAGGCTTGATCAAAAGGTTAGCGCCTCTCACCTGCCCACGGAGCCGAGACTCGGAGGCAGAGC
>NC_060886.1:2016991-2031991 GCF_014805685.1 Silurus meridionalis
GGAGGATGGAGAGAATAGTGCGTCCATTCTTCTTTCTCTGATAATGACTGTTGTTGCGAGTGTTTGCTGTTGGTTTTGGCAGCAGCTGCGTCTCCTCGTGGGCTCAGACGTCAAACTGTCGTTTCCAGAGCTGCGTGTCTGCAAACAACAAAGCTGACTGTGTTGGGATTTAGTCCTTAAATGCTCACACACACACACACACACACACACACACACACACACACGAACGTGCATAAGCATTTACACACATACACGTAATAATAATGTACACATTGGAATGCAAACACATGCACATACTTTTGTGTTGTAAAGGCTTGGAGTGATGTCACATACAATCTCTCTCTCTCTCTCTCTCTCTCTCTCTCTCTCTCTCTCTTTCTCTCTTTTTTCTCTCAATATTTCACTCTCTCATTTTTTCGCTCTACCACTTTTTTACTCTGTCTCTCATTCTTTCATTCTATCAGTCTTTTAGGCTTTTACTTTCAGTCTATCACTCTTTCACTCTATCAGTCTCTCTCTTCACTCTAACTCTCTCTCTCTCAGTCTCCCTCTCCCTCTCTTCCTCAATCACACCTTTGACCCCAATCCATAAATTCTTCAAGGACTCGGTTCGTGATCAACACTTCTGGTAATGAGCTAAGGAGAAAGTTGGTGAGAAACCATGATGTGGAGAAAGAAACTGATGTTTGTTATGAAAAATCAGACAGTCAGGTCACTTTTCACGGTTTAGCCTGATAACAGAGTCTGGCTTCTTTTCATGGGAAGAACAAAGAGTCACATATCGCAGGAGAAACCCGTCCCCGGCTCTGCGGCGGCTCTGCGGCGGCTCTGCGGCGGCTCTGCGGCGATGTTTCATCACACTTATCCAGACCTGAGGAATAAATCTATAAATGTCCAGATGTTCCAATTTATTTTCAGTGAAAAATCTTTCTTTAGCATGAAGAGCAGCTTTCCACATTCTCGGCATCTAGACAGATAATTTCTCCAAACATTCTGCTGAAATACTTTGCCATGTCTCTTGTAAAACTCTCCAAAGATGTTCTTCACTAGTTGGAGATTTCTTTACATTCCACTTCATCCCAGAGCAGTTCAGTAGGATTGAGGTGCATCTGACTGGGCAGGTTGTTCTATGAGAAATATCACTCCAGATGTCTGTCTACTCTCTAAATAACCCTTACAGAACTCAGACGTACGCGTCGGCTCATCGTCTTGTTGTAAGGTGAAGTCGGTTCTAATGAGCCGCAGTTCAGATGGAATTACATGGTGTTGGGAGAATGGGTGTATGGATTAGGAGCCATGTTTGGTCAGGATTTCTTTCATGTTCCGGAACCTTCCCTGCTCCAAAACAACCCATGCAGAAAATGTCAGAAGGTGCTTTGGACTGATGAGTCTATATGGCTGTAGCAGGAGGCAAGAATTGTTGAAGGGCTGAAGGGTGGTAAAATAACAAGGGTCTGCAGGCAGCAGTGAAGCACGGTGGTGGAGGTTCCAAGTGTGGGGCTGCATTCCTGCAAGTTGACTTGGAGTTTTGGTCAGAATTAGTGGTGTCCTCAATGCTGAGAATTACAGATAGATAGATAGATAGATGATAGATAGATAGATAGATAGATAGATAGATAGATAGATAGATAGATAGATAGATAGATAGATAGATAGATAGAGAAAGAAAAAGAGAGGGCTACAGATAGATAGTGAATGAGAGAGAGAGAGAGAGAGAGAGAGAGAGAGAGAGAGAGAGAGAGAGAGAGAGAGATGTATTCCCTGGTTATATGTATCTATTGTTCTGCACAAAAACCTCAGGATGAAAACTTCCCTGTTACCTGATAAACATCAGACTGTTTCATTATTCACCATGTTTTCACACACACACACACACACACACACACACACAGAGGCGGTTTAAATAATTGACGTCCAGACGGAGAAAATGTCCATTAATAATAAATGACTCCAAATGGAGAGAGGATGTGATTTAGACATGTGTGTGTGTATGTATGTGTGTGTGTGTGTGTGTGTGTGTGTGTGTGTGTGTGTGAGAGAGAGAGAGAGAAAGAGTGTGTTTTGGATTTCATTATCTTTATAGTCCTTGGTGTCAGAATGTTCGAGTCAGAATGTTGAATGGTGTCACTTCCTCGACGTCAACATCATCCTCATCATCATCATCATCCTCATCATCATCAACAGCAGCAGAAACAACATGCTGACACACTGGAACACTCAGACGTCATGGAGCTGTGCGAACGTGTCAGATTACATTAACAGCTTGGGTGTGAGCTGTGGGCCTTCTGTCCATTTACTCTCCCCCCCAACACACACACACACACACACACACACACACACACACACACTGAGCTGGCTGTACTCTCTGGAAAGCTCTGTTAAAGTAAATGGAAAGAGCCACAATTGTCCCAATCTCTTTCACACAGACACAGACACACACACACACACACAGAAGGTCTCTCTATTGACTCTTTATTGACTTCATATGTGGCTGTTTTTTCCCTCACTAGCGTCTTCTTCTGGCATTGGAGACTCCTTCCGGCGTGTTTCACCGGTTATGTTTTTATCCTCATTAATAAAAAGGAACGACTGATTTCACTAAATGCAGTCGAGTAAAAAGTTTGACTTTGAAATGTAGTGAAGTTTCAATAAAAGTTTTTCCAAATGGACACACTTCAGTATTCCTCATACTGTATACTCACTGTTCAGCGTGAATACTCGATTCTGATTGGCTGGAAGGTAGTTTGTGATTAATGGAATCTAAACCAAACATGCTGCTTATAAACCCCTGTAACCATAGTAACATCCAGTTCTAGGTCCATGAGTGAGACAGCGATTGTAGACGTTTCCTAACGACCTTCTCGAGCTCCATGGAGGATCTCTACATGCGATGTTAATGATATTCAATTCATTTCAGTTCCAGGTGATTTCCATATCACTTTTTACAATGCACACTGTCTCAAAGCAGGTTTAAATAATGCAAAGATTATAGAACTAAATTGTTTTGTATTTATATTGGTGTGTTTATCCCTGATGAGACTGTGGATAGGAAAAACTTCCTAAGATGGAAACCTTGAGAGGAACCAGACTCAAAAGGGGAACCCATCTTCATTTGTGTGACAGCAAAAGTGTGATTATGAATAATTAAAAACATCACAAACACCGGAGATTGAACAGAGAAATATGAGTGTGTGATTATGAATACTGTGCTTTCTGGAGTCTTGGGTCAACTGGAGTTGTGGAGAACTTCACCGTATAAGGTGAATATGGTGATTATTATAAACAAATCGAGGCGCAGGATGAATTTGGAGAGAGAATAAAAAGAAGAGATTAAAAAAAAAACAGCACCAGTAGTTAACTCCAACAGCTTCATCATGAATACTGTATTAGAGATGCAGCACAGACACACATCACATCACAGTGTCTTTTGGCACTACTTTATCTCTGGGTGTCATTCAGAGAAGTAGAATTTTAGCTCTAATGGTCTGATATATAAAATAAGTAAAATCGAAGCGCTATTTGTGATCCATTCACTCAGCTTCGCTCTGCAAACGTAAATCTCCTCAACACCAGGATGTGGCCATGGTATAAGGTAATAATCCACGGCTGGGTGTGAGGCGTTAAACCATTTTCATGCTCTCTGCTCCACCTCCATGTCCTCGGCTTACTGGCTACTGTTGTAGGATGGTAGAAACTGAAGGTTTGAGGTTGGAGTAGATGGACTGCACTGCTGATTCTGCCCAAGCTTTACAGAGATCCTCCTGTGGGACTGTAAAGTAGTCGTCTTGCCTGGAACTGTTTTACTAGTCTGAGGAGAAAGTTTTATTTACAGCACATTAGAGTGACAAAATTCATAAATTAATTACTGAACAAGACAATATATGAGTTTGAGGGTAAGATTTCAGCATACACTGATTAATGCTTATTAATAAATATGATAAACTGCAAGTACACTGCATTTCTAAATCAATAAAATGGAGCGTTATTCAGATTACATTAGATTAGATTAGATTAGATTAGATTAGATTAGATTTATTGTGCAGATGCAGGTTTTGGTTCCATTTACTCAGCTTTGCTCTGCAAACATCTATAATAATTTATATTCCTCAACACTAGGATGTGACCATGGTATAAGATGATAATCTGCTGTTAGGTGTGAGGCCTTAAACCATTATAATGCTCTCTGCTCCACCTCTGGATGTTCTCCACCTCCACATCAAACTCCAACATCCTGTAATGCAGGAGTGGCATTAATGATTAGCGACGTGGCCTGAGGTACGTCTCTTCCTGTAACCTGTAAACATTTCTTAGTTAATGGTTCGAGTTTGACATTGACCGTAAGAATGGATTTCCTGTTTGCGTCGTCCTTCACAGAGTAATAACGCTAACAACGTACGACCCTGAGGAATGCCAGAGAGGAAGGTCTCTCTCTTTCTCTCTCTCACACACACATACACACACACACACACACACACACACACACAATTTCTGTTACAATAGCGAGGATGTGGTCTGTGTACACGGATAGAGACATTTGTCTTTTAAACAGGATAGCATGTCACGTTAGCCTCTGACCTTGCTAATAAAATGTCACATGACCGCATGTAGAGTTTATTAAGAGAGAACGTATTTCCAAGGAGGGCGCCAATACTTTTGTGTAGTCTAAGATTGGCGATGTATTTCCGTTCATACAGGTTGAGATATCTAATCTAAACATATCGTAATCTAATCTAATCTAAAGCCAAAGCATAATAACATACACATGCGCACGCGCGCACACACACACACACACACACACACACACACACGCGTGTTATCTCCTAACAGGCCTGACTGTGGGAATGACAGAAATGTGAAGTGTTGCAGAGCAGAAAGTGTCCCATGTGTGTGGGCCTGTTACAAGTCACACTAACAGCTGACCACACACACACACACACACACACACACACACACACACACACACACACCGAGATAAGTGCTGATATGATAATTAGTTGTTATGCATTTCAAATATGAGGTCACGGAAGAACAGAAGTGTTCAACAGCCAACACCTTCTGACCAATCAGAATCCAGCATTTGGTGTAATACATACACTGAATGAACAAAAGTTTGTAGACACCTGAACAAACGTTTGGTATGTTTTTCTGTTTGAACGTCCCATTCCACATTTGCTCTCATAATAACCTAGACACTTCTGGGAAGATGTTCTTCTAGATTTTGTGGATATTTGTGGAGACTCTTTCATCCACAAGGATGTGTGTTAGTAAAGTCAGGTACTGATGGAGGTGAGATGTAGTGAGGAAGCCTGGGGTGCAGTCAGCGTTCGCATTAATGCAATAGAGTTTGGACCTCTAAAGCAGGAGATCTTCCACCATATCCACTCCAAGGAAAGCAGATCTTAATGGAGCTGGCTTTGTGCACAGGAGCATTGTCATGCTGAAACTGGTTTTGATTCAGGACGGAAAATTAAACTCTGTGTAACAGTATGGTGAAGAACCACATATGGGTGGAAAAGTCAGGTGTCCCAATACTTTTGGTCATACCGTGTATGTTACAGCCGCTGCTGTATATCGGAGGTTGTTATCAAACAAATGTATAATGCTCACAAAACACACCCCAATCCAGTGCACATGTGTCCACATACATTTGACTGTATAGTGTATGAGGAGAAAAAAAAATCTAAATCAAATGTACCTCTAAATGGATAAAAAAAAATTTTGTTCTTATTATTCTTCAGTCTGCACAAGTGAATAATTCAAAGCTGAATCATAACCACAGCATACAATCATCTATAAAATAACAACTAAAATATCTGTTGGGTGTTTGTGTGTGTGTGTGTGTGTGTGTGTGTGGTGTGAGAAAGATAATAATAAATAATAAGGCATATTTGCTGAAATGACTTTAATTGGGTGGAGGGAAAAATAAAGAGCCTCACCTTTACAGAGTACAAAGCCTTTTAAAGCTTTCACTCACACACACACACACACACACACACACACACACACACACACACACACACTGACATGGAGAAGCTGGTGTTGGATCTGTGATGATCTCGAATGTTCAATTATTTTATGAGTTTCTCAGTAGCTCCTGGTTCCTGACTGTCAAATGACTGTAGAAGACTGTAGAAAGATCATCACTCATAATTACACACTCCAGTGCTCATGTTAGTTCTCAATCTCCAGTGTTCTGTAGTGTTTGAAGACTATAATCACACTCTTGATGTCATTAAAATGAGGATGGGTTCCCTTTTAAGTCTGGTTCCTCTCAAGGTTTCTTCCTCATTTCATCTTAGGGAGTTTTTTCCCTGTCACACTCGCCGCAGGCTTTAATACTTTCAATTTAATTTTTAAAGAATTAAAGCCTGGAGCGACTGTGACAGGGAAAAACTGTCTCTGTCTGTATCCACTCTGCCTTTACCTACTCAACAACAATAAAAAAAAATTATTTATAAAGTAATCTTCTTCTTCTTTCGGCTGCTCCCATTAGGGGGCGCCACAGCGGATCATCAGTCTCCATACCCCCCTGCCCTCTACATCTGCCTCTTTCACACCAACTACCTGCATGTCTTCCCTCACCACATCCATAAACCTCCTCCTTGGTCTTCCTCTTTTCCTCCCTCCTGGTGTCTCCATCCTCAGCATTCTTCACTGATATACCCCATGTCCCTCCTCTGCACATGTCCAAACCACCTCAATCTCACCTCCCTCACCTTGTCTCCTACACAATCACATAAATGAGGTCACGTGTGTTGTGGTGAGTTCTAGTCTGAAGTTTCTTCATTATTTACTCCTCTTTAAATGTTCTGCTTGCTGTTGAACGGATGCTGAATCGTTCGTGATCAGTAGATACACCAAGCTCCAACGATGGGTTAACTTGAATGACTCCACGAGTGAACCACGCCATGACCAAACGTCTGTCCCGTTGATTAGGTTCAGTTATGAGAAGCTCGTCTCTGCTTCGGCCACCGTCAGTGAAAACTCCTTTTCTAATTGTAGCCATAAGATACATACAACATTTATATCCTTATAATATTTGTCTTTTAAATTTGTCTTTTAAGCTGCAATTAAAACTCCTCATACTGATCTCAGGACCTTTTCAGTATAATCACAGAAAACCTTTATAACCACATTATTTGATGGGAACAAATCAATAAGTGCTGTTTAACTAGAATTCAGCTGGACTTGTTACAGGCTGTAATTGCTTTGCTGCTACACACATTATGATAAACTACACACTATAAATTATAATGTTATGCAGCTTAAATAAATATTGTCACTATGTGAATAAAAGCATAGCAGGCAACAGCATGACCTGAGTGCTATACTGTTATTAGCCTATCACATTAAACGCATTAGCCTTTACTCTCCTCATAACGAGATAACGAGAGCTGCATACACCTTTATCTTTCGCACGTTTCCCCTTTACTTTTTCCTCTTTTTTTCTCAATTGGGCTCCTGAGGGTTTAGACCTTTTGTTGTCATCCATAATTTAATTTCTATTCAGTGCTCCTTGCTGACGTGACGTCACCCAACCCCCTCGACTCTCCTTTCTGAGTGCATAAGTGAAGGAACTGCTCCAGGCGGTGGGTGCACACTCCAAGTTCTGACTAAGTTCACTGACCGTGACATGATATAATCATTTACGTCACCTTGTAAATGAGAAGTACAAAAAACATGTAGCCTGTACAGCTTCCCATGAAGCCTATGCCCTAAATTGGAAATATGGAAATACTTGAGTAAAGAAGTACAGTAACGAAATACATTTACTGTGTTACTGTCCACCACTGCATGTGCTGTCCCCTGATAAATTAATTTCTAATCAAACATCATAGTCCAGGGAGACTCCTGTCTGACCTCGTCCGTCAACCTGTCCATCACCACTGCAAACAGGAAAGGGCTCAGAGCCGATCCTTGATGCAGTCCAACCTCCACCTTGAACCAGTCTCTCGTTCCTACTGCACACTTCACTGCTGTCACACTGTCCTCATACATGTCCTGCACCACCCTCACATACTTCTCTGACACACCAGACTTCCTCATACAATACCACAGCTCCTCTCTCCACTCTGACGTACGCTTTCTCTAAATCCACAAACACACAATGCAATTCCTTCTGACCTTCTCTATACTTCTCCATCAACATTCTCAAAGCAAATAAGGCATCTGTGGTGCTCTTCCTCGGCATGAAACCATACTGATGCTTACAGATGGTCACCTCTTCTCTCAGCCTGGCTTCCACTACGCTTTCCCATAACTTCATGGTGTGACTGATCAACTTTATTTCCCTGTAGTTACTGCAGGTCTGCACATCTCCCTTATTCTTAAAGATCGGTACCAGCACACTCCTTCTCCATTTCTCCGGCATCTTCTCACTTTCCAGAATCTTGTTAAACAATCTGGTTAAAAACTCCACTGCATCTCTCCTAAACATCTCCACGCTTCTACCGGTATGTCATCTGGTCCAAACAACTTTACACTCTTCATCCTTCTAATTGCTGCTCTCACTTCCTCCTTACTAATCCTATCCACTTCCTGCTTCACCATCTCCACATCGTCCAACCTTCTCTCTCTCTGATTTTCCTCATTCATCAGCTGCTCAACATACTCCCTCCATCTTCTCAACACACTCTCCTCACTAGTCAACACATTTCCATCTCCATCGTTTATTGCTCTAACTTGCAGCACATCCTTCCCAGCTCGGTTCCTCTGTCTGGCCAATTGCTTCAAATCTTTTTCTCCTTCCTTAGTGTCCAACTTCTCCTACAGCTCCTCATATGTCTTTTCCTTGGCTTTCACATCTCCTTGTTCTACTGCATACTTTTCTCATCTCTCTGTTGATCTCAATTCTGGTTCTCCAACCTCATTCTCCTTATGCTCTCCTGCACTTCCTCATTCCACCACCATGTCTCTTTGTCTTCCTTTCTATTTCCAGATGTCCACCAAGTACCTTTCTAGCTGTATCTCTTATCACTCCTGCAGTAGTTTCCAATCATCCAGCACCTCTTCACCACCACCGAGCTCCTGTCTGACCTCTTCCATGAATCTCACACTACACTCTTCCTCCTTCAGTTTCCACCATCTTATTCTTCTTTCAGTCTTCACACTCCTCTTCTACTTCTTCATCTCCAAAACCATCCTACAGACCACCATCCAATGCTGTCTAGTGTAGAGCCTCTACTCTCTTTCTATACAGTGCACACATGTGAAGGCGTGTGAAAAGCACAAGGATCTGCTCATGATGCCAAAACACTCAGCTCATTGCTGAAGCACAGTGGTGGTAGCATCATCGTTCAGGTTCCTGCTTGTGGAACAGACTCAATGATTTTCAATGATGATGATAGGGCAGTTTGAACTCAGGAGCCTATAGAGTCAGGAGTAATGCAATCTAATCTAGTCTAATCTAATCAGGAGGTACTTCATCATGCACTGAGATAATGATCCGAAACACAAATTAAATCAATACAGAACTTCATCAGAGGGGAAAAGTGGTGGGTTTTAGACTAGACAAGTCAATCACCAGTCAGTTACCAGCCAATCATCAGTCCTGAGAAGCACTTCACCTCTTTAATAAGAGACTGATTGGAGAAATTCACTCGAAACACACAACCACCGAAAGGAGCTTCTCTACAGGTCTGAAAAAAGATTTACTCTAAAGACTCTCTGTTCCAATTTTTTGCTTCCTTTTCATATTCCATCCCACCAAATGATCCAGTCGTTTAGCAGAACATATACAACAATATACAAAATATATATTCAAAAACTCATCCAAAAGTTTTTGGACACCTGATCATAAGATTGGTATGTACTTCTTTTTGAACATCCCACATTGCATCCTCAATTTGCTTTCATAATAACCTTCACTTTTCTGAGATGTTCCACTAGATTTTGTTGAGATTTGTAAAGATTCTTTCAGCCACTAGGGTGTTAGTAAGGTCAGGTACTGATGTAGGTGAGGGGCGAAGGCTTGCAATACAGTGAGTGTGAAAAAATTGGGGTTCTATAGGAGTTGGAGGTCTATAGCAGGAAATCTTCTACACAAACCCATGGAAAGCAGATCTACATGGAGCTGGAATTCTGCACAGGTGTATTGTTGTGCTTGAACAGGTTCGGGGTACTGGTTCAAGTGAAGGGAAAATTTCATGCATTCAAAGACATTCTGTACAATTATGTGCCTCCAAACTACGGGCAGAAAAGTGATGTTTCCCAATACTTTTGTCCACAAAGTGTATGCATATATAAGAATTACATTTATTTGTAAGACTAAATAAATAAAAGATAATCAAGAAATAAATAAATACATTTTATTTATAAAGTTTCAGGCTTTTGAATACTCCTAAAAAACACCACACACTCACACACACAGAAAATGAAATTTGTGATCCTGAATTCTTTCTCCAGGCTTCGATGGAAGGTTTCAGAAGGAGTCATATGAATTATTTTGTTAGGAAATGATTTTATTTTTATTTTCTAATTGGCTGATATATAAATGGGTCATGTGAAATACATCAAGGAGAACAAAATATTCAAAATATTGCATGACATCACAGAACGTGTTTAGACATAAGCACTGTAGTCCTGCATTCAGATTGTAATTAAAGTGCAATTAAAATGTACAGTGGGGATTATAATCTCAAGATAAATGCTCTGTTCGTGTGTGTGTGTGTGTGTGTGTGTAGTCACTGGAATAGACTGTGTGAGTTGTGGGTGTGTACAGGTTGTGATACCTGAACAGTGTGACTTTGCAGCCCTGACACCCAGAGAGAAAGAAGCAGATGAATAGAGAAGGCCACGTTTAATTTAACTCTCTCTCTCTCTCTCTTTTTCTCACACACACTTTTCTCCTCCATCCTTATTCCCTCCATCTCCAGCAACTCTTTTGTCCTTGCTAGGTATGAGAGCAGGCTGATATTTACAGCGTTTCAGGGGAAGTGCTGCAACAGAGGACTGTAACACGATAAGGGACCGAGATCAGCTGGAGCCTTCTATGGCATTTCACACACACACACACACACACACACACACACACACACACACACACACACACACACACACACAATGACCAAGACATTTGCAGAAAAATGCTCTATAAAGAGAGAAAGGTTAGATTTTCTTATCTTCTGTAAGAGCATGTGGTCAGATTAGCAACGCTAGCAGGTGTACAAATGCGCTAGTACACTAAACTACTAGATCTGAGTTTATAGCTTTGTAGCAATTCAGCTTATCTGGAATATCTGAATGATTGAGAAGCCACTAAAGTGTAAATATATATATATATATATACAGTACAGACCAAAAGTTTGGACACACCTTCTCATTTAAAGAGTTTTCTTTATTTCATGACTATGAAAATTGTAGATTCACACTGAAGGCATCAAAACTATGAATTAACACGTGGAATTATATACATAACAAAAAAGTGAACTGAAAATATGTCATATTGTAGGTTCTTCAAAGTAGGCATCAAGAGAATGCCAAGAGTGTGCAAAGCAGTAATCTAAGCAAAAGGTGGCTACTTTGAAGAACCTACAATATGACATATTTTCAGTTGTTTCACACTTTTTTGTTATGCATATAATTCCATGTGTTAATTCATAGTTTTGATGCCTTCAGTGTGACTCTACAATTTTCATAGTCATGGAAATAAAGAAAACTCTTTGAATGAGAAGGTGTGTCCAAACTTTGGTCTGTACTATATATATATATATATATATATATATATATATACACATACACAGTATCTCACAAAAGTAAGTGCACCCCCCATATTTTGGCAAACATTTTTTAGATCTTCATAAGGGACAATACTATAGAAATGTCACTTGGATATATTTTAGTCAATGTGCAGCTTGTAAAGCAGTACAGATTTACTGTTCTCTTAAAATGACTCAACATACAGCCATGTCTAAATAACTGGCAACAAAACTGAGTACACCCTCAGTGAACCTGTAAAAACTGTTTTCAAAGTGTCATTATTGAGTGTGAACACCATCGTTATCAGGCACTGCCTTAATCCTCCTGGGTATGGAATTCACCACAGAGCTGCACAGGTTGTTGCTGGGATCCTCTTCCACTCCTCTATAATGACATCATAGAGCTGCTGGATGTTAGACACATGGAACTTTCCACCTTCCACTTAAGGCCCACAGGTGATCAGTAGAGTTCAGGTCTGGAGATATACTTGGTCACTCCATCACCTTCACCTTCAGCTTCCTCAGGAAGGCAGTTATCATCTTGGCAGTGTGTTGATGTTGGAATCCATGTTTCCCTCAATGAACTGCAGCTCCACAGTACCAGCAGCACTCATGCAGCCCCAGAGCATGATGCAACCACCACCATGCCAAGACACAATTTTTTTGGTTCTCCTCACCAGGGCGTCCCCACACATGCTGGACATCAACTGAACCAAACACCATCTAAGCCAAACAAACAAACAGACCACAGGACATGGTTCCAGTAATTCATGCTCTTGGACAGGTCGTCTTCAGCAAACTGTTTTCTGGCTTTCTTGTGAGCAGCTTCAGAAGAGGCTCCTTCTGAGAAGACAGCCTGCAAACCGACTTGTTGCGGTGTGTGGTCTGAGCATTGACGAGTGAACCTTCCACTTCTGCAACTTCTATAAAAATGCTGCAGCACTCATGCATCTGATTTTTGAAGCAGCTTCTGCAGCTGACGCACAGCACGTTTTAGATGAATCCTTGTGAGGTCTGTTCCGAGTGGAACCCATCTCAGAGGAAAACCTCTGTATTACCCTGACCACTGTACTGTAACTCAGTTTCAGGGTGATACTAATCTTCTTATCACCTCGGCCTCTTTGTGTAGAGCAACAATCCTCAGAGACTCTTTACCATGAGGTGCATGTTAAATATCTAGTGGTCAGTATGAGAGAATTGTATTTAAAGCACCAAATTTTAACATCTAATACAAGATACACAAATATGTATGGTTCTGACAAGCAGACAAAAACATGAACATGATGAATAGGACGTGTGGCTTTGCATGTTTGCACCACATATAGCTGTTATCAGTGAGGGCGTACTCACATTTGTTGCCAGTTATTTAGACAATAATGGCAGAAAATCTGTACTGCTGTATAAGGCAAACATCGACTCCTCTAAAATATATACAAGTTTTATTTCTATGTTATTGTCCCTTCAGAAGCTCAAATAAAATGGTTGCTGAAAGGTAAAGGGTGCACTTACTTTTGATAGATATTGTATATATATATTTCTCCATGCTGAGGATTCCACTTCAGTTCTTATGTGGTAATATCCCACCTAAAGTATTGGGACACTTAACTTTTCCATGCATATATGCTATAAACCCGAACTGTTACCGCAAACTATTGAGTTTACTAAAACAATCTGTCTTTACGAACCACCTTGTGGCTGAATGAATCTCCACACAAATCTCCACAGAATCTAGTAGAACATCTTCCCAGAAGAGTGGAGTTTATTGTAACAGTAAATGGGGACTAAATTTGGAACGGGATGTTAAAAAAAATGCACATTTCAACATTATACTCGGATTAGACAAGTTTAATGTCGCTTTGTTTCGCGAGTGTTTCATACTACAGTGTGTAATTCTGCTGCCACTGAAAGAGAGACAGAAAAGGGAGGGAGAGAAAGAGGAATGAGGGAGGACGAGTGCCAGAAAGCAGGATGAGGACTGGGGAAAGAGAGATGGACAGATAAAGACGTTTGAAGACGCAGGACAGCTGAGAGGGCGTGGGACCGTCTGCTATATTATCAGTGTTTTTTTCCTCAAGCTTGAATTAGTCTCCTTTATCTGCTTGACTGCGGCTGAAACGAAGCAGCATGTGACAGTCGTGGTCCAGTTTAATGCTCACTGTACCACTAAGGACAAGTGCCATGAATACCAATGAGTAGTTCCAGGACGGCTAAACAATGAGGTGGCTATTTATTAAATATAATATTAAAAAATGTAATGCTTGTAATGACCATGACAAATTGGCATGTAATCTTAACCTAATCTGCCGTCATAGACAAAGTGATACACTGTATGGCTAAAAGTTTGATGACACCTGATCAGAAGATTGGTAGGTGCTTCTTCTTGAACATCCTATTTTACATTTATTCCCCATTTGCTCTTATTCTGGGAAGATGTTCCACTACATTTTGTGGAGATTTGTGAGATTTTATTCAGACACAAGGGTGTTAAAGTCAGGTACTGATGTAAGTGAGATGAGGAGACCTGGGGTGCAGTCAGCGTTCATATTCATTCCAAAAGTGTTCAAAAGTGTTGGAGGTCTATAGCAGGAGATCTTCCAAACCATGTAAAACATCTTAACGTGCACTTCTGCACAAGATCCTCGTAAGCTCCACAACATCTCTTCATTACTTAACCCCCCTGCTTCACCTTCTTCATGAAGTGACTGCAAAAGTCTTTGCCTCCTTCTGTGATATAAAGATGCTCCAGACCATCACTTCTTCCCCAACAATAACTGGACAGGAATGACAGAAATCCCCGAATTTTTTATGTTAATGTTGTCAGCAGAAGAAGAGCAATTTAACAACCCATTAGACCATCTTTCAAGACCTCCCGCCATTCATCTCTATGATTATTAACAGGTCCTTAGCATCTGGCTATGTGACAACTGCCTCCAAATAAGCAAAGATTATTCCCATCTTGAAAAAACCTGCTCTGGATCCATCGGACATCAACAACTACAGACCGGTATCCCATCTCTCCTTATTTTTAAAACTCTGGAACAAACTGTTTTTTAACAAATGTCTGTCTATCTTTCACAGAACAACCTCCATGATCCAAACCAGTCTGGCTTTAAAGCGACACATTCCACAGAGATGGGCCTTTTGGCCGTCACTGAGAAACTGCTTGCTGCTCGATAAGCCAAATCTCATCCTCCTAGACCTTCCAGCAGCATTTGACACAGTCAACCATAAGACTCTCTTGTCTACCCTTAGGAGCCTTGGTATCTGTGGAGTAGCATGAGAATGGTTTGCTTCCTACCTGGAA